>NW_027442097.1:0-220116 GCF_048569485.1 Anomaloglossus baeobatrachus | reverse complement strand
TCTACTTATTTTATTAAATATCATCTCCACCAAACAGGACAAGCTTGCATCTGTTATAGTTTTGGAGAAAAATGTGTTCATTTCATGTATGCGCGAAATGCCTTCAAAATGGCTTTAAAATGGATTTGGAGCATGGAGACGATTATCTCGGGATTGCAAGATAACCAAACAAAACTTTTAGTGGATTTCTACTTATTTTATTAAATATCATCTCCACCAAACAGGACAAGCTTGCATCTGTTATAGTTTTGGAGAAAAATGTGTTCATTTCATGTATGCGCGAAATGCCTTAAAAATGGCTTTAAAATGGATTTGGAGCATGGAGACGATTATCTCGGGATTGCAAGATAACCAAACAAAACTTTTAGTGGATTTCTACTTATTTTATTAAATATCATCTCCACCAAACAGGACAAGCTTGCATCTGTTATAGTTTTGGAGAAAAATGTGTTCATTTCATGTATGCGCGAAATGCCTTAAAAATGGCTTTAAAATGGATTTGGAGCATGGAGACGATTATCTCGGGATTGCAAGATAACCAAACAAAACTTTTAGTGGATTTCTACTTATTTTATTAAATATCATCTCCACCAAACAGGACAAGCTTGCATCTGTTATAGTTTTGGAGAAAATGTGTTCATTTCATGTATGCGCGAAATGCCTTAAAAATGGCTTTAAAATGGATTTGGAGCATGGAGACGATTATCTCGGGATTGCAAGATAACCAAACAAAACTTTTAGTGGATTTCTACTTATTTTATTAAATATCATCTCCACCAAACAGGACAAGCTTGCATCTGTTATAGTTTTGGAGAAAAATGTGTTCATTTCATGTATGCGCGAAATGCCTTAAAAATGGCTTTAAAATGGATTTGGAGCATGGAGACGATTATCTCGGGATTGCAAGATAACCAAACAAAACTTTTAGTGGATTTCTACTTATTTTATTAAATATCATCTCCACCAAACAGGACAAGCTTGCATCTGTTATAGTTTTGGAGAAAAATGTGTTCATTTCATGTATGCGCGAAATGCCTTAAAAATGGCTTTAAAATGGATTTGGAGCATGGAGACGATTATCTCGGGATTGCAAGATAACCAAACAAAACTTTTAGTGGATTTCTACTTATTTTATTAAATATCATCTCCACCAAACAGGACAAGCTTGCATCTGTTATAGTTTTGGAGAAAAATGTGTTCATTTCATGTATGCGCGAAATGCCTTAAAAATGGCTTTAAAATGGATTTGGAGCATGGAGACGATTATCTCGGGATTGCAAGATAACCAAACAAAACTTTTAGTGGATTTCTACTTATTTTATTAAATATCATCTCCACCAAACAGGACAAGCTTGCATCTGTTATAGTTTTGGAGAAAAATGTGTTCATTTCATGTATGCGCGAAATGCCTTAAAAATGGCTTTAAAATGGATTTGGAGCATGGAGACGATTATCTCGGGATTGCAAGATAACCAAACAAAACTTTTAGTGGATTTCTACTTATTTTATTAAATATCATCTCCACCAAACAGGACAAGCTTGCATCTGTTATAGTTTTGGAGAAAAATGTGTTCATTTCATGTATGCGCGAAATGCCTTAAAAATGGCTTTAAAATGGATTTGGAGCATGGAGACGATTATCTCGGGATTGCAAGATAACCAAACAAAACTTTTAGTGGATTTCTACTTATTTTATTAAATATCATCTCCACCAAACAGGACAAGCTTGCATCTGTTATAGTTTTGGAGAAAAATGTGTTCATTTCATGTATGCGCGAAATGCCTTAAAAATGGCTTTAAAATGGATTTGGAGCATGGAGACGATTATCTCGGGATTGCAAGATAACCAAACAAAACTTTTAGTGGATTTCTACTTATTTTATTAAATATCATCTCCACCAAACAGGACAAGCTTGCATCTGTTATAGTTTTGGAGAAAAATGTGTTCATTTCATGTATGCGCGAAATGCCTTAAAAATGGCTTTAAAATGGATTTGGAGCATGGAGACGATTATCTCGGGATTGCAAGATAACCAAACAAAACTTTTAGTGGATTTCTACTTATTTTATTAAATATCATCTCCACCAAACAGGACAAGCTTGCATCTGTTATAGTTTTGGAAAAAAATGTGTTCATTTCATGTATGCGCGAAATGCCTTAAAAATGGCTTTAAAATGGATTTGGAGCATGGAGACGATTATCTCGGGATTGCAAGATAACCAAACAAAACTTTTAGTGGATTTCTACTTATTTTATTAAATATCATCTCCACCAAACAGGACAAGCTTGCATCTGTTATAGTTTTGGAGAAAAATGTGTTCATTTCATGTATGCGCGAAATGCCTTAAAAATGGCTTTAAAATGGATTTGGAGCATGGAGACGATTATCTCGGGATTGCAAGATAACCAAACAAAACTTTTAGTGGATTTCTACTTATTTTATTAAATATCATCTCCACCAAACAGGACAAGCTTGCATCTGTTATAGTTTTGGAGAAAAATGTGTTCATTTCATGTATGCGCGAAATGCCTTAAAAATGGCTTTAAAATGGATTTGGAGCATGGAGACGATTATCTCGGGATTGCAAGATAACCAAACAAAACTTTTAGTGGATTTCTACTTATTTTATTAAATATCATCTCCACCAAACAGGACAAGCTTGCATCTGTTATAGTTTTGGAGAAAAATGTGTTCATTTCATGTATGCGCGAAATGCCTTAAAAATGGCTTTAAAATGGATTTGGAGCATGGAGACGATTATCTCGGGATTGCAAGATAACCAAACAAAACTTTTAGTGGATTTCTACTTATTTTATTAAATATCATCTCCACCAAACAGGACAAGCTTGCATCTGTTATAGTTTTGGAGAAAAATGTGTTCATTTCATGTATGCGCGAAATGCCTTAAAAATGGCTTTAAAATGGATTTGGAGCATGGAGACGATTATCTCGGGATTGCAAGATAACCAAACAAAACTTTTAGTGGATTTCTACTTATTTTATTAAATATCATCTCCACCAAACAGGACAAGCTTGCATCTGTTATAGTTTTGGAGAAAAATGTGTTCATTTCATGTATGCGCGAAATGCCTTAAAAATGGCTTTAAAATGGATTTGGAGCATGGAGACGATTATCTCGGGATTGCAAGATAACCAAACAAAACTTTTAGTGGATTTCTACTTATTTTATTAAATATCATCTCCACCAAACAGGACAAGCTTGCATCTGTTATAGTTTTGGAGAAAAATGTGTTCATTTCATGTATGCGCGAAATGCCTTAAAAATGGCTTTAAAATGGATTTGGAGCATGGAGACGATTATCTCGGGATTGCAAGATAACCAAACAAAACTTTTAGTGGATTTCTACTTATTTTATTAAATATCATCTCCACCAAACAGGACAAGCTTGCATCTGTTATAGTTTTGGAGAAAAATGTGTTCATTTCATGTATGCACGAAATGCCTTAATAATGGCTTTAAAATGGATTTGGAGCATGGAGACGATTATCTCGGGATTGCAAGATAACCAAACAAAACTTTTAGTGGATTTCTACTTATTTTATTAAATATCATCTCCACCAAACAGGACAAGCTTGCATCTGTTATAGTTTTGGAGAAAAATGTGTTCATTTCATGTATGCGCGAAATGCCTTAAAAATGGCTTTAAAATGGATTTGGAGCATGGAGACGATTATCTCGGGATTGCAAGATAACCAAACAAAACTTTTAGTGGATTTCTACTTATTTTATTAAATATCATCTCCACCAAACAGGACAAGCTTGCATCTGTTATAGTTTTGGAGAAAAATGTGTTCATTTCATGTATGCGCGAAATGCCTTAAAAATGGCTTTAAAATGGATTTGGAGCATGGAGACGATTATCTCGGGATTGCAAGATAACCAAACAAAACTTTTAGTGGATTTCTACTTATTTTATTAAATATCATCTCCACCAAACAGGACAAGCTTGCATCTGTTATAGTTTTGGAGAAAAATGTGTTCATTTCATGTATGCGCGAAATGCCTTAAAAATGGCTTTAAAATGGATTTGGAGCATGGAGACGATTATCTCGGGATTGCAAGATAACCAAACAAAACTTTTAGTGGATTTCTACTTATTTTATTAAATATCATCTCCACCAAACAGGACAAGCTTGCATCTGTTATAGTTTTGGAGAAAAATGTGTTCATTTCATGTATGCGCGAAATGCCTTAAAAATGGCTTTAAAATGGATTTGGAGCATGGAGACGATTATCTCGGGATTGCAAGATAACCAAACAAAACTTTTAGTGGATTTCTACTTATTTTATTAAATATCATCTCCACCAAACAGGACAAGCTTGCATCTGTTATAGTTTTGGAGAAAAATGTGTTCATTTCATGTATGCGCGAAATGCCTTAAAAATGGCTTTAAAATGGATTTGGAGCATGGAGACGATTATCTCGGGATTGCAAGATAACCAAACAAAACTTTTAGTGGATTTCTACTTATTTTATTAAATATCATCTCCACCAAACAGGACAAGCTTGCATCTGTTATAGTTTTGGAGAAAAATGTGTTCATTTCATGTATGCGCGAAATGCCTTAAAAATGGCTTTAAAATGGATTTGGAGCATGGAGACGATTATCTCGGGATTGCAAGATAACCAAACAAAACTTTTAGTGGATTTCTACTTATTTTATTAAATATCATCTACACCAAACAGGACAAGCTTGCATCTGTTATAGTTTTGGAGAAAAATGTGTTCATTTCATGTATGCGCGAAATGCCTTAAAAATGGCTTTAAAATGGATTTGGAGCATGGAGACGATTATCTCGGGATTGCAAGATAACCAAACAAAACTTTTAGTGGATTTCTACTTATTTTATTAAATATCATCTCCACCAAACAGGACAAGCTTGCATCTGTTATAGTTTTGGAGAAAAATGTGTTCATTTCATGTATGCGCGAAATGCCTTAAAAATGGCTTTAAAATGGATTTGGAGCATGGAGACGATTATCTCGGGATTGCAAGATAACCAAACAAAACTTTTAGTGGATTTCTACTTATTTTATTAAATATCATCTCCACCAAACAGGACAAGCTTGCATCTGTTATAGTTTTGGAGAAAAATGTGTTCATTTCATGTATGCGCGAAATGCCTTAAAAATGGCTTTAAAATGGATTTGGAGCATGGAGACGATTATCTCGGGATTGCAAGATAACCAAACAAAACTTTTAGTGGATTTCTACTTATTTTATTAAATATCATCTACACCAAACAGGACAAGCTTGCATCTGTTATAGTTTTGGAGAAAAATGTGTTCATTTCATGTATGCGCGAAATGCCTTAAAAATGGCTTTAAAATGGATTTGGAGCATGGAGACGATTATCTCGGGATTGCAAGATAACCAAACAAAACTTTTAGTGGATTTCTACTTATTTTATTAAATATCATCTCCACCAAACAGGACAAGCTTGCATCTGTTATAGTTTTGGAGAAAAATGTGTTCATTTCATGTATGCGCGAAATGCCTTAAAAATGGCTTTAAAATGGATTTGGAGCATGGAGACGATTATCTCGGGATTGCAAGATAACCAAACAAAACTTTTAGTGGATTTCTACTTATTTTATTAAATATCATCTCCACCAAACAGGACAAGCTTGCATCTGTTATAGTTTTGGAGAAAAATGTGTTCATTTCATGTATGCGCGAAATGCCTTAAAAATGGCTTTTAAAATGGATTTGGAGCATGGAGACGATTATCTCGGGATTGCAAGATAACCAAACAAAACTTTTAGTGGATTTCTACTTATTTTATTAAATATCATCTCCACCAAACAGGACAAGCTTGCATCTGTTATAGTTTTGGAGAAAAATGTGTTCATTTCATGTATGCGCGAAATGCCTTAAAAATGGCTTTAAAATGGATTTGGAGCATGGAGACGATTATCTCGGGATTGCAAGATAACCAAACAAAACTTTTAGTGGATTTCTACTTATTTTATTAAATATCATCTCCACCAAACAGGACAAGCTTGCATCTGTTATAGTTTTGGAGAAAAATGTGTTCATTTCATGTATGCGCGAAATGCCTTAAAAATGGCTTTAAAATGGATTTGGAGCATGGAGACGATTATCTCGGGATTGCAAGATAACCAAACAAAACTTTTAGTGGATTTCTACTTATTTTATTAAATATCATCTCCACCAAACAGGACAAGCTTGCATCTGTTATAGTTTTGGAGAAAAATGTGTTCATTTCATGTATGCGCGAAATGCCTTAAAAATGGCTTTAAAATGGATTTGGAGCATGGAGACGATTATCTCGGGATTGCAAGATAACCAAACAAAACTTTTAGTGGATTTCTACTTATTTTATTAAATATCATCTCCACCAAACAGGACAAGCTTGCATCTGTTATAGTTTTGGAGAAAAATGTGTTCATTTCATGTATGCGCGAAATGCCTTAAAAATGGCTTTAAAATGGATTTGGAGCATGGAGACGATTATTTCGGGATTGCAAGATAACCAAACAAAACTTTTAGTGGATTTCTACTTATTTTATTAAATATCATCTCCACCAAACAGGACAAGCTTGCATCTGTTATAGTTTTGGAGAAAAATGTGTTCATTTCATGTATGCGCGAAATGCCTTAAAAATGGCTTTAAAATGGATTTGGAGCATGGAGACGATTATTTCGGGATTGCAAGATAACCAAACAAAACTTTTAGTGGATTTCTACTTATTTTATTAAATATCATCTCCACCAAACAGGACAAGCTTGCATCTGTTATAGTTTTGGAGAAAAATGTGTTCATTTCATGTATGCGCGAAATGCCTTAAAAATGGCTTTAAAATGGATTTGGAGCATGGAGACGATTATCTCGGGATTGCAAGATAACCAAACAAAACGTTTAGTGGATTTCTACTTATTTTATTAAATATCATCTCCACCAAACAGGACAAGCTTGCATCTGTTATAGTTTTGGAGAAAAATGTGTTCATTTCATGTATGCGCGAAATGCCTTAAAAATGGCTTTAAAATGGATTTGGAGCATGGAGACGATTATTTCGGGATTGCAAGATAACCAAACAAAACTTTTAGTGGATTTCTACTTATTTTATTAAATATCATCTACACCAAACAGGACAAGCTTGCATCTGTTATAGTTTTGGAGAAAAATGTGTTCATTTCATGTATGCGCGAAATGCCTTAAAAATGGCTTTAAAATGGATTTGGAGCATGGAGACGATTATCTCGGGATTGCAAGATAACCAAACAAAACTTTTAGTGGATTTCTACTTATTTTATTAAATATCATCTCCACCAAACAAGACAAGCTTGCATCTGTTATAGTTTTGGAGAAAAATGTGTTCATTTCATGTATGCGCGAAATGCCTTAAAAATGGCTTTAAAATGGATTTGGAGCATGGAGACGATTATCTCGGGATTGCAAGATAACCAAACAAAACTTTTAGTGGATTTCTACTTATTTTATTAAATATCATCTCCACCAAACAGGACAAGCTTGCATCTGTTATAGTTTTGGAGAAAAATGTGTTCATTTCATGTATGCGCGAAATGCCTTAAAAATGGCTTTAAAATGGGTTTGGAGCATGGAGACGATTATCTCGGGATTGCAAGATAACCAAACAAAACTTTTAGTGGATTTCTATTTATTTTATTAAATATCATCTCCACCAAACAAGACAAGCTTGCATCTGTTATAGTTTTGGAGAAAAATGTGTTCATTTCATGTATGCGCGAAATGCCTTAAAAATGGCTTTAAAATGGATTTGGAGCATGGAGACGATTATCTCGGGATTGCAAGATAACCAAACAAAACTTTTAGTGGATTTCTACTTATTTTATTAAATATCATCTCCACCAAACAGGACAAGCTTGCATCTGTTATAGTTTTGGAGAAAAATGTGTTCATTTCATGTATGCGCGAAATGCCTTAAAAATGGCTTTAAAAAAAGATTTGGAGCATGGAGACGATTATCTCGGGATTGCAAGATAACCAAACAAAACTTTTAGTGGATTTCTACTTATTTTATTAAATATCATCTCCACCAAACAGGACAAGCTTGCATCTGTTATAGTTTTGGAGAAAAATGTGTTCATTTCATGTATGCGCGAAATGCCTTAAAAATGGCTTTAAAATGGATTTGGAGCATGGAGACGATTATCTCGGGATTGCAAGATAACCAAACAAAACTTTTAGTGGATTTCTACTTATTTTATTAAATATCATCTCCACCAAACAGGACAAGCTTGCATCTGTTATAGTTTTGGAGAAAAATGTGTTCATTTCAAGTATGCGCGAAATGCCTTAAAAATGGCTTTAAAATGGATTTGGAGCATGGAGACGATTATCTCGGGATTGCAAGATAACCAAACAAAACTTTTAGTGGATTTCTACTTATTTTATTAAATATCATCTCCACCAAACAGGACAAGCTTGCATCTGTTATAGTTTTGGAGAAAAATGTGTTCATTTCATGTATGCGCGAAATGCCTTAAAAATGGCTTTAAAATGGATTTGGAGCATGGAGACGATTATCTCGGGATTGCAAGATAACCAAACAAAACTTTTAGTGGATTTCTACTTATTTTATTAAATATCATCTCCACCAAACAGGACAAGCTTGCATGTTATAGTTTTGGAGAAAAATGTGTTCATTTCATGTATGCGCGAAATGCCTTAAAAATGGCTTTAAAATGGATTTGGAGCATGGAGACGATTATCTCGGGATTGCAAGATAACCAAACAAAACTTTTAGTGGATTTCTACTTATTTTATTAAATATCATCTCCACCAAACAGGACAAGCTTGCATCTGTTATAGTTTTGGAGAAAAATGTGTTCATTTCATGTATGCGCGAAATGCCTTAAAAATGGCTTTAAAATGGATTTGGAGCATGGAGACGATTATCTCGGGATTGCAAGATAACCAAACAAAACTTTTAGTGGATTTCTACTTATTTTATTAAATATCATCTCCACCAAACAGGACAAGCTTGCATCTGTTATAGTTTTGGAGAAAAATGTGTTCATTTCATGTATGCGCGAAGTGCCTTAAAAATGGCTTTAAAATGGATTTGGAGCATGGAGACGATTATCTCGGGATTGCAAGATAACCAAACAAAACTTTTAGTGGATTTCTACTTATTTTATTAAATATCATCTCCACCAAACAGGACAAGCTTGCATCTGTTATAGTTTTGGAGAAAAATGTGTTCATTTCATGTATGCGCGAAATGCCTTAAAAATGGCTTTAAAATGGATTTGGAGCATGGAGACGATTATCTCGGGATTGCAAGATAACCAAACAAATCTTTTAGTGGATTTCTACTTATTTTATTAAATATCATCTCCACCAAACAGGACAAGCTTGCATCTGTTATAGTTTTGGAGAAAAATTTGTTCATTTCATGTATGCGCGAATTGCCTTAAAAATGGCTTTAAAATGGATTTGGAGCATGGAGACGATTATCTCGGGATTGCAAGATAACCAAACAAAACTTTTAGTGGATTTCTACTTATTTTATTAAATATCATCTCCACCAAACAGGACAAGCTTGCATCTGTTATAGTTTTGGAGAAAAATGTGTTCATTTCATGTATGCGCGAAATGCCTTAAAAATGGCTTTAAAATGGATTTGGAGCATGGAGACGATTATCTCGGGATTGCAAGATAACCAAACAAAACTTTTAGTGGATTTCTACTTATTTTATTAAATATCATCTCCACCAAACAGGACAAGCTTGCATCTGTTATAGTTTTGGAGAAAAATGTGTTCATTTCATGTATGCGCGAAATGCCTTAAAAATGGCTTTAAAATGGATTTGGAGCATGGAGACGATTATCTCGGGATTGCAAGATAACCAAACAAAACTTTTAGTGGATTTCTACTTATTTTATTAAATATCATCTCCACCAAACAGGACAAGCTTGCATCTGTTATAGTTTTGGAGAAAAATGTGTTCATTTCATGTATGCGCGAAATGCCTTAAAAATGGCTTTAAAATGGATTTGGAGCATGGAGACGATTATCTCGGGATTGCAAGATAACCAAACAAAACTTTTAGTGGATTTCTACTTATTTTATTAAATATCATCTCCACCAAACAGGACAAGCTTGCATCTGTTATAGTTTTGGAGAAAAATGTGTTCATTTCATGTATGCGCGAAATGCCTTAAAAATGGCTTTAAAATGGATTTGGAGCATGGAGACGATTATCTCGGGATTGCAAGATAACCAAACAAAACTTATAGTGGATTTCTACTTATTTTATTAAATATCATCTCCACCAAACAGGACAAGCTTGCATCTGTTATAGTTTTGGAGAAAAATGTGTTCATTTCATGTATGCGCGAAATGCCTTAAAAATGGCTTTAAAATGGATTTGGAGCATGGAGACGATTATCTCGGGATTGCAAGATAACCAAACAAAACTTTTAGTGGATTTCTACTTATTTTATTAAATATCATCTCCACCAAACAGGACAAGCTTGCATCTGTTATAGTTTTGGAGAAAAATGTGTTCATTTCATGTATGCGCGAAATGCCTTAAAAATGGCTTTAAAATGGATTTGGAGCATGGAGACGATTATCTCGGGATTGCAAGATAACCAAACAAAACTTTTAGTGGATTTCTACTTATTTTATTAAATATCATCTCCACCAAACAGGACAAGCTTGCATCTGTTATAGTTTTGGAGAAAAATGTGTTCATTTCATGTATGCGCGAAATGCCTTAAAAATGGCTTTAAAATGGATTTGGAGCATGGAGACGATTATCTCGGGATTGCAAGATAACCAAACAAAACTTTTAGTGGATTTCTACTTATTTTATTAAATATCATCTCCACCAAACAGGACAAGCTTGCATCTGTTATAGTTTTGGAGAAAAATGTGTTCATTTCATGTATGCGCGAAATGCCTTAAAAATGGCTTTAAAATGGATTTGGAGCATGGAGACGATTATCTCGGGATTGCAAGATAACCAAACAAAACTTTTAGTGGATTTCTACTTATTTTATTAAATATCATCTCCACCAAACAGGACAAGCTTGCATCTGTTATAGTTTTGGAGAAAAATGTGTTCATTTCATGTATGCGCGAAATGCCTTAAAAATGGCTTTAAAATGGATTTGGAGCATGGAGACGATTATCTCGGGATTGCAAGATAACCAAACAAAACTTTTAGTGGATTTCTACTTATTTTATTAAATTAAAAGTTTCATTTGGCTACTTTGCACTCTCGAGATAATCGTCACCATGTGCCAAATGCAATAAAAAAGGAATCTGAACACATTCGCGCAAAAATGAAATGACCACAATTTTCTCCAAAACTATAACAGATGCAAACTTGTCCTGTGTGGTGGAGATGAGGTTTGATAAAGTAAGTGGAAATCCAGTAAAAGTTTCATTTGGCTACTTTGCACTCTCGAGATAATCGTCACCATGTGCCAAATGCAATAAAAAAGGAATCTGAACACATTCGCGCAAAAATGAAATGACCACAATTTTCTCCAAAACTATAACAGATGCAAACTTGTCCTGTGTGGTGGAGATGAGGTTTGATAAAGTAAGTGGAAATCCAGTAAAAGTTTCATTTGGCTACTTTGCACTCTCGAGATAATCGTCACCATGTGCCAAATGCAATATTAAAACAGTAATCTGAACACATTCGCGCAAAAATGAAATGACCACAATTTTCTCCAAAACTATAACAGATGCAAACTTGTCCTGTGTGGTGGAGATGAGATTTGATAAAGTAAGTGGAAATCCAGTAAAAGTTTCATTTGGCTACTTTGCACTCTCGAGATAATCGTCACCATGTGCCAAATGCAATAAAAAAGGAATCTAAACACATTCGCGCAAAAATGAAATGACCACAATTTTCTCCAAAACTATAACAGATGCAAACTTGTCCTGTGTGGTGGAGATGAGATTTGATAAAGTAAGTGGAAATCCAGTAAAAGTTTAATTTGGCTACTTTGCACTCTCGAGATAATCGTCACCATGTGCCAAATGCAATAAAAAAGGAATCTGAACACATTCGCGCAAAAATGAAATGACCACAATTTTCTCCAAAACTATAACAGATGCAAACTTGTCCTGTGTGGTGGAGATGAGATTTGATAAAGTAAGTGGAAATCCAGTAAAAGTTTCATTTGGCTACTTTGCACTCTCGAGATAATCGTCACCATGTGCCAAATGCAATAAAAAAGGAATCTGAACACATTCGCGCAAAAATGAAATGACCACAATTTTCTCCAAAACTATAACAGATGCAAACTTGTCCTGTGTGGTGGAGATGAGATTTGATAAAGTAAGTGGAAATCCAGTAAAAGTTTCATTTGGCTACTTTGCACTCTCGAGATAATCGTCACCATGTGCCAAATGCAATATTAAAACAGGAATCTGAACACATTCGCGCAAAAATGAAATGACCACAATTTTCTCCAAAACTATAACAGATGCAAACTTGTCCTGTGTGGTGGAGATGAGATTTGATAAAGTAAGTGGAAATCCAGTAAAAGTTTCATTTGGCTACTTTGCACTCTCGAGATAATCGTCACCATGTGCCAAATGCAATATTAAAACAGGAATCTGAACACATTCGCGCAAAAATGAAATGACCACAATTTTCTCCAAAACTATAACAGATGCAAACTTGTCCTGTGTGGTGGAGATGAGATTTGATAAAGTAAGTGGAAATCCAGTAAAAGTTTCATTTGGCTACTTTGCACTCTCGAGATAATCGTCACCATGTGCCAAATGCAATAAAAAAGGAATCTGAACACATTCGCGCAAAAATGAAATGACCACAATTTTCTCCAAAACTATAACAGATGCAAACTTGTCCTGTGTGGTGGAGATGAGATTTGATAAAGTAAGTGGAAATCCAGTAAAAGTTTCATTTGGCTACTTTGCACTCTCGAGATAATCGTCACCATGTGCCAAATGCAATAAAAAAGGAATCTGAACACATTCGCGCAAAAATGAAATGACCACAATTTTCTCCAAAACTATAACAGATGCAAACTTGTCCTGTGTGGTGGAGATGAGGTTTGATAAAGTAAGTGGAAATCCAGTAAAAGTTTCATTTGGCTACTTTGCACTCTCGAGATAATCGTCACCATGTGCCAAATGCAATATTAAAACAGTAATCTGAACACATTCCCGCAAAAATGAAATGACCACAATTTTCTCCAAAACTATAACAGATGCAAACTTGTCCTGTGTGGTGGAGATGAGATTTGATAAAGTAAGTGGAAATCCAGTAAAAGTTTCATTTGGCTACTTTGCACTCTCGAGATAATCGTCACCATGTGCCAAATGCAATAAAAAAGGAATCTGAACACATTCGCGCAAAAATGAAATGACCACAATTTTCTCCAAAACTATAACAGATGCAAACTTGTCCTGTGTGGTGGAGATGAGATTTGATAAAGTAAGTGGAAATCCAGTAAAAGTTTCATTTGGCTACTTTGCACTCTCGAGATAATCGTCACCATGTGCCAAATGCAATAAAAAAGGAATCTGAACACATTCGCGCAAAAATGAAATGACCACAATTTTCTCCAAAACTATAACAGATGCAAACTTGTCCTGTGTGGTGGAGATGAGATTTGATAAAGTAAGTGGAAATCCAGTAAAAGTTTCATTTGGCTACTTTGCACTCTCGAGATAATCGTCACCATGTGCCAAATGCAATATTAAAACAGGAATCTGAACACATTCGCGCAAAAATGAAATGACCACAATTTTCTCCAAAACTATAACAGATGCAAACTTGTCCTGGGTGGTGGAGATGAGATTTGATAAAGTAAGTGGAAATCCAGTAAAAGTTTCATTTGGCTACTTTGCACTCTCGAGATAATCGTCACCATGTGCCAAATGCAATAAAAAAGGAATCTGAACACATTCGCGCAAAAATGAAATGACCACAATTTTCTCCAAAACTATAACAGATGCAAACTTGTCCTGTGTGGTGGAGATGAGATTTGATAAAGTAAGTGGAAATCCAGTAAAAGTTTCATTTGGCTACTTTGCACTCTCGAGATAATCGTCACCATGTGCCAAATGCAATATTAAAACAGGAATCTGAACACATTCGCGCAAAAATGAAATGACCACAATTTTCTCCAAAACTATAACAGATGCAAACTTGTCCTGTGTGGTGGAGATGAGATTTGATAAAGTAAGTGGAAATCCAGTAAAAGTTTCATTTGGCTACTTTGCACTCTCGAGATAATCGTCACCATGTGCCAAATGCAACAAAACAGTAATCTGAACACATTCGCGCAAAAATGAAATGACCACAATTTTCTCCAAAACTATAACAGATGCAAACTTGTCCTGTGTGGTGGAGATGAGATTTGATAAAGTAAGTGGAAATCCAGTAAAAGTTTCATGTGGCTACTTTGCACTCTCGAGATAATCGTCACCATGTGCCAAATGCAATAAAACAGTAATCTGAACACATTCGCGCAAAAATAAAATGACCACAATTTTCTCCAAAACTATAACAGATGCAAACTTGTCCTGTGTGGTGGAGATGAGATTTGATAAAGTAAGTGGAAATCCAGTAAAAGTTTCATTTGGCTACTTTGCACTCTCGAGATAATCGTCACCATGTGCCAAATGCAATAAAAAAGGAATCTGAACACATTCGCGCAAAAATGAAATGACCACAATTTTCTCCAAAACTATAACAGATGCAAACTTGTCCTGTGTGGTGGAGATGAGATTTGATAAAGTAAGTGGAAATCCAGTAAAAGTTTCATTTGGCTACTTTGCACTCTCGAGATAATCGTCACCATGTGCCAAATGCAATAAAAAAGGAATCTGAACACATTCGCGCAAAAATGAAATGACCACAATTTTCTCCAAAACTATAACAGATGCAAACTTGTCCTGTGTGGTGGAGATGAGATTTGATAAAGTAAGTGGAAATCCAGTAAAAGTTTCATTTGGCTACTTTGCACTCTCGAGATAATCGTCACCATGTGCCAAATGCAATATTAAAACAGGAATCTGAACACATTCGCGCAAAAATGAAATGACCACAATTTTCTCCAAAACTATAACAGATGCAAACTTGTCCTGTGTGGTGGAGATGAGATTTGATAAAGTAAGTGGAAATCCAGTAAAAGTTTCATTTGGCTACTTTGCACTCTCGAGATAATCGTCACCATGTGCCAAATGCAATATTAAAACAGGAATCTGAACACATTCGCGCAAAAATGAAATGACCACAATTTTCTCCAAAACTATAACAGATGCAAACTTGTCCTGTGTGGTGGAGATGAGATTTGATAAAGTAAGTGGAAATCCAGTAAAAGTTTCATTTGGCTACTTTGCACTCTCGAGATAATCGTCACCATGTGCCAAATGCAATAAAAAAGGAATCTGAACACATTTGCGCAAAAATGAAATGACCACAATTTTCTCCAAAACTATAACAGATGCAAACTTGTCCTGTGTGGTGGAGATGAGATTTGATAAAGTAAGTGGAAATCCAGTAAAAGTTTCATTTGGCTACTTTTCACTCTCGAGATAATCGTCACCATGTGCCAAATGCAATAAAAAAGGAATCTGAACACATTCGCGCAAAAATGAAATGACCACAATTTTCTCCAAAACTATAACAGATGCAAACTTGTCCTGTGTGGTGGAGATGAGATTTGATAAAGTAAGTGGAAATCCAGTAAAAGTTTCATTTCATTTTTGCGCGAATGTGTTCAGATTACTGTTTTAATATTGCATTTGGCACATGGTGACGATTATCTCGAGAGTGCAAAGTAGCCAAATGAAACTTTTACTGGATTTCCACTTAAATGATAAACTGGCTATGTCCAGGATAGCAAACATGTGTTGAATATTATTTCTCAGATGAAATGGCAAGATAATTTTAGTTGGTTAACTTGTGATGTGCAATCACTGTATACATCCATTCCACATTCTCTTGCCATTTTAGCGTTGAAAGATTTGCTCAAAAAATATTCTGACTACTCACTTGAATTACAGGACTATTTGATTGACGTAACTGAGTTTTTACTCAAAAACAACTATTTTACTTTTTTAAATAAAGGATATATTCAGTTACAGGGATGTTCAATGGGCGCACGGTTTTCCCCCTCTCTAGCAGGCATATTTATGTTTTGGTGGGAAGAACAATATATTTTTAATCAGTGCAATCCTTTTTTCTCGGATATAGTATTATATCTGAGATTTATAGATGATGTACTTATTGTATGGCAAAATCCAAACAAAAAAATTGAGGATTTCATATCATATATTAATAATAATGCCCATAATCTCTTTTTCACTTTTTTTCATGATGTATCAAAAATTAATTTTTTGGATATACAATTCCATGGGAAGAGTGACAATGGAGAAATTAATTGCAGTCTTTATAGAAAACCCATATCAGGCAACTCATTATTACATGCGGGAAGTTGCCATCCAAAGCATGTTATAAATAACATCCCTACAGGTGAATATGTCCGTGCTAGGAGATGTTGCAACACCCAAAATGGTTTTGAGGCAGAATGCAGCACTATTGAAAAAAGGTTTTTGGCAAGAGGGTATAAAATGACAAATCTCCAGAAAGCCAAAACCAAGGCAATCAAAGTGAGTAGGTCACAATATTTGGACATGAATAAAACCAGAGATAATCCCCAGAAAGAATTGTCAGTTGTTTTTTCAACAACATACAGTAAAAATTATTATGATGTAATTAAAATTATTAAAAAATATTTACCCATTTTATCTACAGATGACACATTACACAAAATCTTAAAAAATGGAGTTAAATTTGTTTCAAAAAGGAACATTACATTGGGATCCATGTTATCACCTAGTGATCATATGAATAGGTGCGGTTCCACAAAAAAAAAAACACTGGCAATTGGTTACCCAGCACAGGCTCTTTCAAATGTGGCCACAGATCGTGTGGACTATGCGGTTATATGTCAAATGTGAAAGAATTTTCTTCATTTACAGATAAAAAAACGTATAAAATAATGTCACTCAAACTGCAGTTCAGACCATGTGGTTTATTTAATATCGTGTACTATTTGCCAGTTACAATATATAGGCAGCACTTGTCGTTCTCTCAGAAAGAGGATATCTGAACACATTTATGATGTTAATAATGCCACCACCAGAAAATTATCAGGAGCGTCTCAACATTTTCGCGACGCACATGCAGGTAATTTAACAGGCATGAAAGTTAATGCCATTGAAAAAATTCAACTACCTAGAAGGGGTGGAAATTTGAAAGATATCCTCTTTCAGAGAGAAATAAAATGGATGTTTTTAATGGGCACTAGATTTCCGAAAGGTTTAAATAAAAGAAATGAATTGATGTTTGCATATTAATCTGGCTAAAAAACTAAAAAAACTTTGTATATATATATAAGTGTTATAAGCATTATATGGAGTGATATAACTCAAGGGGTTAATGTTTTTGTAATTGTCTTGCTCTCTCCTTGCATTTGATCACATGTTTGGGTTCAGCCCTTTTTAAACAGTTCTGTGACTAGATGGTTTAGAGACTGAATAAGAACTGGATGTTCGAAACGCGTCCTCTCTGACATGGGCTTGACCACCATAGCATGGACTTTTTAATGATAAGAAAATAAAGGAAGTTTTATTTTAAAGAACAAAATGCCTGGAGTTTTGTGCTGGTGAAATCCTTCAACCAATTTCAATGCACATGGACTGGCTCTCCAAACCTCTTCTCCGTGCACAGCCCAGGATTACTGGCTTCCATCACACAGGTGAGCTGGGCAAAAAACCTCTTTCTACCTTCACCTTGAGCTGCTATACCCGTGCTCCCTGTGATTCATGAATAGGAACTGTCAGTAAGTCAATTATCATTGTTTTGGATCTTTTCAATAAGAGACATTGTATACTTTATATGATGAAATTGCATGACTTATAGTTCCTTATAAAAAATTCTGTCATAAAATGGAAGACCAGATGAATGAAGCTAATAGCAATCAGATTTTTGTTACTTCAGACAGACTACGTATGGAGAGAGCAGCAAAAATGTTTTCATTGAATAAACAAGGTGCCCCCTTGGAAACGCACACAGAAATGAATCAAATTATGTGGGAATTAGAAAAAGTGATGTCAGCGAGAATTCGTACCTGGTGGGACAGCGAAACCTTGCAAGCATATCTTGACAAAAATATGGTTCCCAGGGGACTTCGGCTGAACAAAAGACCCACAGTTGAATTTAATCAAGAATTTGTGGCAAAATGGGACACTATCTTATCTGAATGCTCCAAAAGACTTATTCAATTAATTATAGAACAAGAACGAAATAAAATAGGTGTGTTGGAGAATAAAATTAAAGAAATTGAAGTTTCCCTTGCACAATATTCAGGTCTGGATGCTTATAAGACCACGAAAGACCAGATAAACACTAAAATCATTGCCCTTGAGGATACAATCACTGCATTCAAAGAAAAAAAGTTTGTTCGTGATTTAAGGGACTATGAGGATAATAAAATCTACAATTGGCATAATTCCAGGAGATTTTTCCAAGCTGGTCCCAGATCCATATTGAAAAATCATAAAAGACGTAACAATTCTACTCGTGTCAATTTTTCTTCTACGGACTTTGAAACGACTGATGTGGACTCTACAGACTATAATACTGACACGTCCGATAATAATTTTGACACCCCATCCACTTCTTCAAGTGTGTCAAAAAACTTGAAAAATCAGCCGTTTTTTCAAAAAAATCGAAAAAAACAAGGAGGAGCGGCCGCAAACATAGAAAGTCATGTGTACCAACACAATCATTTCACGAGGGGGAAAAGGAAATGAATATTGATAATAATAATTTTTCTGTTATAAATATGTCGGCATGCATTTTAAACAGCAGTGAAATTAGTGTTTTGAAAAGGGGTTTAAATTTTGTTCCCAACAAGAGGTTTGATCTTTTTAAAACAATACTAGATGTTAATAAGTTTATCCGAAAATTAACAGTAAAAAAACACTTCTTTCACGATGAAAATGAGGTTAATGTTCCTAATGTTTCAAATGCATCAGCTGACATTTTTTTCTCTCCTATGTCATTTAAAGAACAAATGGCTTTACAAGATTTGCATGATTTGTCAAGTGATAGTGGTGCCGGACCCAATCCACATTGTGTGGTTTCCCACTTTAATGTTCCTAATCCCAGTTTTTATCCCATACCTTCGAGGTGTGATCAGATGACTGATTTCCAGAACATAGTAGAAAAGGAATTAACTGCTCTTTCTCATTTACAAGAACCAATGGTTCAAAATTTGTCTAAGACTGAGAAGGATGCGATTATTTCCTTGCAAAAAAACTCTAACATCATAATAAAAAATTCTGACAAGGGGGGGGCAGTCGTAGTTTTGGATACTGGACTTTATGAAAGGGAGGTATTGACTATGTTACAGGATTGTGATACCTACAGGAGAGTCGATCATGACCCCTCTGCAGATATAAAAAAATCCTTGGAAAAAATTCTAGAAGAAGGCTTACATTTGGGTTTAATTGATGAAAAATTGAGAGATTATCTTAATCCATCTTATTGTTTAATACCATTATTACATGCCTTACCCAAGTCACATAAAAACCAATTTCCCCCAAAAATGAGACCGATTGTCTCAGGTATAGATTCTTATACTGAACATCTAGCAGAGTGGTTGGATAACCACCTTCAATTTCTTCCTAAAATGTCTCCTGGCTATGTCCTGGATAGCAAACATGTGTTGAATATTATTTCTCAGATGAAATGGCAAGATAATTTTAGTTGGTTAACTTGTGATGTGCAATCACTGTATACATCCATTCCACATTCTCTTGCCATTTTAGCGTTGAAAGATTTGCTCAAAAAATATTCTGACTACTCACTTGAATTACAGGACTATTTGATTGACGTAACTGAGTTTTTACTCAAAAACAACTATTTTACCTTTTTAAATAAAGGATATATTCAGTTACAGGGATGTTCAATGGGCGCACGGTTTTCCCCCTCTCTAGCAGGCATATTTATGTTTTGGTGGGAAGAACAATATATTTTTAATCAGTGCAATCCTTTTTTCTCGGATATAGTATTATATCTGAGATTTATAGATGATGTACTTATTGTATGGCAAAATCCAAACAAAAAAATTGAGGATTTCATATCATATATTAATAATAATGCCCATAATCTCTTTTTCACTTTTTTTCATGATGTATCAAAAATTAATTTTTTGGATATACAATTCCATGGGAAGAGTGACAATGGAGAAATTAATTGCAGTCTTTATAGAAAACCCATATCAGGCAACTCATTATTACATGCGGGAAGTTGCCATCCAAAGCATGTTATAAATAACATCCCTACAGGTGAATATGTCCGTGCTAGGAGATGTTGCAACACCCAAAATGGTTTTGAGGCAGAATGCAGCACTATTGAAAAAAGGTTTTTGGCAAGAGGGTATAAAATGACAAATCTCCAGAAAGCCAAAACCAAGGCAATCAAAGTGAGTAGGTCACAATATTTGGACATGAATAAAACCAGAGATAATCCCCAGAAAGAATTGTCAGTTGTTTTTTCAACAGCATACAGTAAAAATTATTATGATGTAATTAAAATTATTAAAAAATATTTACCCATTTTATCTACAGATGACACATTACACAAAATCTTAAAAAATGGAGTTAAATTTGTTTCAAAAAGGAACATTACATTGGGATCCATGTTATCACCTAGTGATCATATGAATAGGTGCGGTTCCACTAAAAAAAACACTGGCAATTGGTTACCCAGCACAGGCTCTTTCAAATGTGGCCACAGATCGTGTGGACTATGCGGTTATATGTCAAATGTGAAAGAATTTTCTTCATTTACAGATAAAAAAACGTATAAAATAATGTCACTCATAAACTGCAGTTCAGACCATGTGGTTTATTTAATATCGTGTACTATTTGCCAGTTACAATATATAGGCAGCACTTGTCGTTCTCTCAGAAAGAGGATATCTGAACACATTTATGATGTTAATAATGCCACCACCAGAAAATTATCAGGAGCGTCTCAACATTTTCGCGACGCACATGCAGGTAATTTAACAGGCATGAAAGTTAATGCCATTGAAAAAATTCAACTACCTAGAAGGGGTGGAAATTTGAAAGATATCCTCTTTCAGAGAGAAATAAAATGGATGTTTTTAATGGGCACTAGATTTCCGAAAGGTTTAAATAAAAGAAATGAATTGATGTTTGCATATTAATCTGGCTAAAAAACTAAAAAAACTTTGTATATATATATAAGTGTTATAAGCATTATATGGAGTGATATAACTCAAGGGGTTAATGTTTTTGTAATTGTCTTGCTCTCTCCTTGCATTTGATCACATGTTTGGGTTCAGCCCTTTTTAAACAGTTCTGTGACTAGATGGTTTAGAGACTGAATAAGAACTGGATGTTCGAAACGCGTCCTCTCTGACATGGGCTTGACCACCATAGCATGGACTTTTTAATGATAAGAAAATAAAGGAAGTTTTATTTTAAAGAACAAAATGCCTGGAGTTTTGTGCTGGTGAAATCCTTCAACCAATTTCAAACCACAAGGAAGGGGTATACCGGGTGGTACAGGAGTATGAGCGGGTTTTTAGCAAGCACCCTCTAGATTTTGGGCAGATTAAAGGGGTTCAACACCACATCCCTACCGGTACACACTCCCCTATTAAAGAGAGATACAGGCCTATTCCCCCTGCGCACTACCAATGCGCCAAAGACATGTTGAGGAACATGAAGGAGGCAGGGGTTATTAGGGACAGCTGTAGTCCCTGGGCCGCTCCGTTGGTGCTGGTTAAGAAGAAGGATGGCACCATGCGGATGTGTGTGGATTACCGGAAGATTAACCAGATAACGCATAAGGATGCTTACCCTCTGCCCCGCATCAAAGAGTCCCTGGCCTCGCTGAGAACCGCTAACTACTTCTCCACCCTTGACCTCACCAGCGGGTACTGGCAGGTGGCCGTGGCACCGGAAGACCGAGAGAAGACTGCCTATGGGACCATTTTGCTGTACTTGGATGATGTGATTGTGTACTCACAGACGTATGAAGCCCACCTGGAGCACCTAGCCGAGGTGTTCGCGTCCCTTGCCAAGTATGGGATGAAGTTGAAGCCCTCAAAGTGTCATCTGCTGAAACCCAGAGTGCAGTACCTAGGACATGTGGTTGGTGCGGAAGGTGTCGCCCCCAACCCCGAGAAGATCACCGCCATCCAAGACTGGCCGAGACCGACCACAGTGAGGGAAGTGAGGCAGTTTCTGGGCCTGGTGGGATATTACCGTCGCTTCATTAAGGGGTACACAAAGATGGCTGCCCCCATGCAAGACCTCCTCGTAGGACAGACCAAGGGTGGTAGATCCCTAGTAGCCCCATTGGTGTGGGAAGAAAAGCATGAGGAATCCTTCCGCCAGCTGAGAACAGCCCTGACCGGAGAGGAAATCCTAGCGTACCCTGACTACAGCCGCCCATTCATCCTCTACACCGACGCCAGCAATGTGGGCTTGGGGGCTGTTCTATCCCAGGTCCAAGACAGAAGGAAAAAGGTAAAAGCTTATGCTAGCCGAAAACTCCGACCGACTGAGAGGAACCCTGAGAACTACATCTCCTTCAAGCTTGAGCTCTTGGCACTGGTGTGGGCTATCACCGAGCGGTTCCGCCATTACCTGGCAGCAGCCAAGTTCACCGCGTACACAGACAATAACCTGCTGACCCATCTAGATACGGCCAAGCTGGGCGCGTTGGAGCAGCGGTGGGTGACCAGGTTAGCCAACTACGATTTCACCATCAAGTACCGGGCCGGCCGTACCAACGTCAATGCCAATGCACTCTCCCGGATGCCCCACCTGTCGGAAGAGGGGCCAGAGGATGATGACCTCGAAGAGATCGAGTTGCCTGCATTTCACCGGCCATTCACTGAGAAGGTGCACGTCTACCAACAACGGGTGAACCTGGATCCGCTGCCCCGACAGGACTGGCAGGAAGCTCAGGACCAGGCACCTGCTGTCCGCCTGGTCAAGACTCTAGTGGAACAGAGTTCTGCTGGGATAGACCCTGCTGCCCCTGCCAAAGCCCAACGTCTGTGGCAAGAACGGAACCGGCTATACCTACACCAGGGGAAGTTGTATCGCGAGCTGATTAATCCAAAGACTCACGAGAAGATCCGCCAGCTGGTGATTCCCCAGGCTAACGTACCCACCGTCCTGCAAGCATACCATCATGGTGCAGTGCACTTCGGGTGGAAGAAGCTAGAGATGTTGTTAAGAGAGCGGTTCTATTGGAGTGGAATGCGGGAATCTGTGGAGGCCTGGTGCCGAGAATGTGGCCCTTGCGCATTGAGAAGGAAGGACGAGGCCAGCCAGAAGGCACCCCTACACCCGATCATTACACACCAACCGCTGGAGCTGGTTGCCCTTGACCATGTAAAGCTCACCCCCAGCCGAAGTGGGTACACCTACGCTCTGACCATCGTAGACCACTACTCGAGGTTCCTGGTGGTTGTCCCAGTTAAGGACTTAACCGGCCGCACCGCTGCTAAGGCTTTCCAGGCTTATTTCTGTTGACCGCATTGGTACCCGGAGAGGGTGCTTACCGACCAGGGTCCGGCCTTTGAAGCAGAGGTATTCCAGGAATTCTGCCAGTTGTACGGCTGCAAGAAAATCCGGACCACGCCTTACCACGCCCAAACCAATGGCATTTGTGAAAAGATGAACCACTTGGTCCTGGGCCTCCTCAAGACGTTACCACTGGAAGAGCGGAACCTGTGGCTGGAGAAGCTACCTGACCTGGTCGATATGTACAACAACATCCCTTCCAGCTCTACGAAATGCACTCCAGCATACCTGATGAGAGCTCGTCCCGGCCGGCTACCAGTGGATCTGGAAATGGGCTTGGAAGCTTCAGAAGCACTCCTGTCGACAGCTGAATGGGACACTCGGCGGAGGACACAGTACCGACAGGTCCAGGAGTATGTTGAAAAGAACTTGTGCCGGAGTCGGGGACAACAGGAGCAGTGCTTCAACAAGAAGGCGCCTGCCGGTTCCTTCCAACCTGGGGATGTAGTGCTGAAGCGGGAGGGCCCACAAGCTGGATGATCAATGGGAAAAAACCCCGTATGTAGTCCAGCCCACAGGATGGGAGAATGGGAAGGCCTACCAGATCAGCCGTGACCAGGGGGGGACTTTGGCCACGGTTTCCCGAGACCACCTGAAGAAGTGCCCACCAGCATTGAGAGTAGCGGATGAGGCTCCAGTTCCCAGTCCAGTGGAGAAGGAAAAAGAGGTAATCCACACCATGATGGGTGATTTTCCAGCAGACTGGCCTACACAGAACGGTGCGGTGATCCTTCCAGTGATACTGTTCCCACAACCCGTGGATGAAGAAATGATGGAAACGGTTAACCGCGAGCCAGTGCCCAGGGATGTACCTGTACCCAGCTCCCCTATGCCTCCGCCTGCCCCACATGATAGCAGGGAGGAGGAACTGACTGTTCCCTCTGCCCCACTGCCTGTCACCACTGACACCGGACCCCGAAGGTCCACTCGCCCCAACCTAGGTAGACCCCCACTTAGGTACAGGGAAACTACTCTTTAAAAGGGGGGGGCTTTATGTGTTGAGTGTACCAGTTTGAAAGTTTTAAATGATAAGTAAAGATGATCAACCAAAGAAGTTTACCTGATTGAACCGTGATTAAACCGGCCGTTGCCGGCAACTGTTGTCCCCGTAGGGACTGTGCAACCATTGCGTAAGGAACTGCTTACGGACAAGCCCGAGAACTTGCAGGGCAACCACAAACTTAGTGCAATGTAAATAAAAATGTTTGTTGGCTTGACACCGTTACCGCCTCCGGAGAGGCTGATTTGGGAGGATGGGCCTGGAGGAAAGGGATGGCCTAGGCCCGCCACTACCGTAACCAGTGGCGATCCTCCGGGGGTTCAGGGGTCCCCTTGGACGTGGGCCCCCTGAAAGAGACAGAACCCGCTCGGGCAACTTGGTGCTGGACTGGGGTCAAGGGGTGCTGCCCGCTTCTTAGGGGCAGCATCAGGGCCAGGTTGTTTGGGTGGGAGAAGAGCGGAAGCTGTACCGTTGTAAAATGTTTATGATGCTTTTACATGTTTTACCGTTTTATTCTTTTTCAGTTGTGAAAATAAAACCGGTGATGGACGGGCAGCCCGCGGACGGTCTGCATTTTACTATAGGGGAATGTGGCGCCCTGGACAAGCCAGGTCGTCACAGGTACTACACCAACACACTCTACACTCCGGCTAGGCACACCGAAGCTAAACACAAATCCTAGTTGCCTTCCTCCAGGGGCTGATGTCCACACCAGGGGGTGGGCCAGGCGGTTGATCCCACCCACCGAGGAGTTCACAGTCCTGGAGGCGGGAAAAGGAGTCAGATTAGAGATCAGTTTTGGAGTTAGAGAAGTGAAGAGGAGAGGAGACTGACCGTGTCCGGGTGTGTGGCCCGGGCACTCAGCAAGGTTGGCAGACGGTGGTGACCTTCTGCAGGAGAGGCTGATTGGAGTGAACCGTACGGACCGGGGATGGGCGGTGGCCCGCCGGTACCAGATCGGGGAGTGAAGAGAAGCCAGCACCATCCGGCAGGGCCTACGGACCCCGACCAGTCTAGGAGTCGCCGTAAAACCGGTCAAATCCGTTAGCGACAGGAACCTCCAGGGTTTCCCAGCAGTCAAGACCCGATTGAAGGCAACAGCTCACACCGTAGAGGGAAGCACAGTCACCGCCAAGGCTACAGTTCCCAGGGCCAGAGCCTGCGGGCAAAAGGGGCTCCCTCAGCATCCATCCAAGCTGGGGAGCGGGTTACCGGTGGGAAGCCCGCTAGATTTTGGGGGAATAAAAGGGGTCCAACACCACATCCCCACAGGTGCACACCCACCCATCAAAGAGAGCTATAAGCCAATACCACCTTCACATTGCAAGTGTACCAAGGACATGTTGAGCAACATGAAGGCGGCTGGGGTTATCCGTGACAGTTGTAGCCTTTGGGCAGCTCTGTTGATCCTGTTAAAAAAGAAGGACGGCACCACTCCCCGTATTGAGGAATCGCTAGCTGCATTGAGAACTGCAAATTATTTTTCTACCCTTGATCTCACTAGTCACTATTGGCAAGTGTCCGTTGCTGAGGCAGACCGGGAGAAGACCGCCTTCGCCACCCCTATGGGTCTCTGCGAGTTCAAAAGCATGCCCTTCGAGCTGTGCAATGGGCCAGGAACCTTCCAGAGGCTGATGGAATGCTGCTTGGGACAAGATTTTAGGGTGTATAAAAAGGGAGATTAGATCCCGTGATCCCAACGTATTGTTACACCTCTATAAATCACTTGTAAGGCTACATCTGGAATATGGGAACCAGTTTTGGGCGGGCAACTAGACTACTACAAGGAATGGAAGGCCTCCCATATGATGACAAGTTGAAAAAGTTATTAAGTGATTATTGGCTGCAATGGGGCTTTCAGGCTGGTGCCAGCCTCTCTTCTTAGCACACAGGAACCACAATCCCTACACCATGCTTCAATGGATTCTCTCATCCCAGCCCAGTAAAACTACATATTTTACACAGTCATAAGCAGCCCATGGGCATTCACCTGCATTCAAACCAATAACAGCTCATAGACCAGACAATCCATCTACCACTGGACCAAAGACAGGAAGTTAAATCCACTGCCTGCGGTAACCAACTTAATCCTATAGGCTACTCACACAACAAACCCAACAGAAAGGAAAAAAACATGGCTTCGATTATCCATCCAATGAAAACGCATAACCATTGTGAGCCATTGGACAATGCAATTGGACACATGGTGACATGGTGCACGGCCCAATGAATCAAGTCTTTACTTCATATTCACGGTTTAAGCCCTTGGGTTCTAATGTGCCCAGAGTACATATCCAGAAAGATTCTCTTTCTTTGAGCTAAACACAAGTCAACAATACATTGTAAGCAGATTCTATTACCAGTCCCACACCATTTTGTGACGCATAATCACACAGTGATCCAATTAAGATTCCAAGTCATCGAACATGTCCAAGCCATACGCAGAGGAGGCAATAGAATTAGGAAGCTCAAAGAAAGGGAATCTTTCTGGATATATACTCTGAGCACATTGGAACCCAAAGGCTTAAACCATGAATATGAAGTACAGACTTGATTCATTGGGCCATGCATGGACATAATGGACATAATTCTT
Organism: Anomaloglossus baeobatrachus; assembly: GCF_048569485.1. Taxonomy (NCBI): domain Eukaryota; kingdom Metazoa; phylum Chordata; class Amphibia; order Anura; family Aromobatidae; genus Anomaloglossus; species Anomaloglossus baeobatrachus. Next base: position 192,840 of record NW_027442097.1, on the reverse strand, counting down.
ATAGGCAGGACAGGTAATAAGGAGCACAAGGGATATGCTAAAATGTGTTGTGTGACAAGACAGACACAGGAAAGGAGATGATAACAGGTGTAGGGACCAACAAGGTGAGACAAGGGGTATCAGGATAGGGTCAAGTAGTTATGAATGTAGTAATGGGGCAGGCATAGAGAATTGTATGCGAATGTGAATTACAATAAGTCACTAAGGAAAGGAATATGTGAGTGTGTGCCTAATGTAAACTAATATTGTACTGGCAAAATTATAGATGGAAAGGGAGAAGGGGAGAGGGGAGAGAGGAGGCTGTAATTGACTACAAGGGTATGAGTTATGAGTGATCATAGGGATAGTGCTACATAAGTGGAAATACCTATGGAGGACCGGATGTGTAAGCGCATACCTTATACAAACCTATAGAGTGCTGATGGGTGAGAGTGTGATGTTAGATATAAGACATCCTATAGTGAATAGTGAGCCGTAATCAAGTGCAACAGGGATATTTCACGTGACTATGGGAACCTGGAAGGTAAAGAAAGGGGAGAAAAAACTGTTAGACAAGGTAATCAGACAAACATGACAAATAAAAAACAAGGAAGAATGGAACTCCATACATAGTGGAACCATATATAGTGTGAACACGAAAAAGAACCGGGCGTTAGAAAAAATGTGCACGGCCCAATGAATCAAGTCGGTTCTTCATATTCATGGTTTAAGCCCTTGGGTTCCAACGTGCCCAGAGTATATATCCAGAAAGATTCCCTTTCTTTGAGCTTCCTAATTCTATCGCCTCCTCTGCGTATGGCTGGGACATGTTCGATGACTTGGAATCTTAATTGGGCCACTGTGCGATTATGCGTCACAAAATGGTGTGGGACTGGTAATAGAATCTGCTTACAACGTATTGTTGACTTGTGCTTAGCACAAAGAAAGGGAATCTTTCTGGATATGTACTCTGGACACATTAGAACCCAAGGGCTTAAACCGTGAATATGAAGTACAGACTTGATTCATTGGGCCGTGCACCATGTCACCATGTGTGCAATTGCATTGTCCAATGGCTCACAATGGTTATGCGTTTTCATTGGATGGATAATCGAAGCCATGTTTTTTTCCTTTCTCTTGGGTTTGTTGTGTGAGTAGACTATAGGATTAAGTTAGTTACCGCAGGCAGTGGATTTAGCTTCCTGTCTTTGGTCCAGTGGTAGATTGATTGTTTGGTCTATGAGCTGTTATGGGTTTTAATCCAGGTGAATGCCCATGGGCTGCTTATAACTGTGTGAAATATGTAGTTTTACTGGGCTGGGATGAGAGAATCCATCGAAGCATGGTGTAGGGATTGTGGTTCCTGTGTGCTAAGAAGAAAGGCTGGCACCAGCCAGAAAGCCCCATTACAGCCAATAATCAACCGCTAGCCGCTGGAACTCGTTGCTCTAGATCATGTCAAACTCACACCAAGCAGGAATAGATACATTAGCCCACCATCCCACCCAAAGAGCAACTTCTGCTGCGCAGCTGGCTTTCTAGGCAGCAGCGCTATTGTGATGTCAGCGGGGGACATTGTGACAAGCCAGTGTTCCGTCACTTCATGTTGTGCACTGTTCAAACGGAAAATACATCAACAGGCAGACTACAGAAAAGCTTACTAACAAAGGTTAGAGAGGGGCTTTCTCAGAGGGCTTTTTACAGTTTGTCTATTCCCAATTAGCCGTTTAAGTATGCTTAATGAAAGTACTAATTCTTTCATAGGCCGCCCATTCTTAGTATTTGACGTTCCTTATATTGCGGTATCAGGCTTCGCAGCAGGTTGCAAAATATTCATCACCCATGACTGTCCCCAATTGGGCTCAGAAGCTAAATGTCTATCATGACCTCTCTTTTTGAAAGTCCAAGAGCAAGCAAACTCTTCCTCCAGGAGAGGGAGCCAACAGATCACTAAAGACATCATCATTGCTCAAAGAAAACACCGAAAAACAATGGAAGCTTTAATTGGAGTGGAATCTGATAGACAGCACCTGATGCCAAGTCTGCATCTTCTAACACCTGCAGTCACTGCAGCAGCTGAATCCAATGTGTCCAAAAGGGATCTATTCTATTCAATTGCAAATGATCTAGATAAGACTGAGAATAAGATACTGCACGGGACATAGCAGAGTTGGTCAAGTTGAGTGGAGATGAGTTTGCTATTTGGCACAGCTTTTGCATCAATAAAGCAAGTAAAAGGTGTGAAAGATAAAAAAAAGGGTGAAAGTGTGAAAAGTGAATTGGCCAAATTGAGGTGCATATAAAGTTTTTGCTTTCTTTCAATTCACTAATGGGGCTCATTTGAATCAGGTGAATTGAGTTCTGCTTTTGGAAACTGGGTTAAGAAGGGGTGCACCGGTCCTGGAGGTACTGCAATACCAGGTCAATGCGTGGAGTGGACAGAGCAAGATTTTTTCCATCTCCTTGTTCTAAAAATCCATTTAATATATGGTCCCCAGAGAGGGGACGTATCAGATATTAAACTGATAAGAACAGATTTAATTTTTTTTTTTTTCTGTTTATCAGTAGGACTTCAAAATAACAAAGGTGATCGCCTCCCGTTGCCTGGGAACCGTCCAGGCACAAGAGGGCTATGTGTCACCAGAAGGCGCACACACTTCCTCAAGGCCGGCAGACGTGCAATCCCAGGCACCTTCCAGTACCGACCAAGGTAGCGTCCTCCGAAACTACACTTGATCTTAGCCAAAAGGCCGAGAAGCTATAACCCGAATTGGTTACGGCCTTGAGTGGCACCCTGGCCTATACCGGACACATCTTAGGGAGAGGGAGACAAACCCACGCCTACAGAAGACATTTTGTCACCCAAGCCAACCCTTGAAAAGGCTGTTTTGCAGAGCAAAAACAAGAAGAATGATGCTTTTTGCAGCCGCCGCCCACTGCAATTAATCTGAATAACTCCTCCTCCTCCAAGCACCTCCCCTCCCCCTTGCAGTCTTTCCAATTCATGATACAAAAAGACGGACGGACAGGACAGGACAGGACAGGCTGCCTGACTTTCCGTCACTGCCACCCTTTGCCATCCTTGCCCGTAGAAAGCCCTTTCATCATCCCCAAACCCTAATCTTTTCCCTTCCCTTCCCAGCTGCGTCTCACTCCCTTTCATTAGGAAGTGAGCGCAGCCTTTTCTCCGTTCTGCACATGCGCGACGTTAAACACAAATGCGCAGGCGTGCGTTCCATTAGTCTCACTGCATTCCACTCCCATACAGGAAGTGGGCGCAGCTATTACTACGGTCGCACATAAAAGAACCCACGGCCACCACTGCACACAGCTGACTCCACCACAGGACACCCACTTCTACACCAACGCAGGTAAGACAGGATCGGCACCTCTATGCTCCCGTTACAATCAGGCTCAGTCACCATGTGATAACGCTCTCAACTCTTTAGTTGCAGGCTCCCCTTGCTTCACCTCCACTGGCTGTGCTGCCATTTCCTCTCCCACCTGGAAGGTATACTTTATTCCACTATTTTCCTGTTTCTCTCTTCCCCCTTTTCCCATAACCTACTTTTATCTGCATTTGTGGGGTATCTATATGCTATTTACATCATAGTTTTATTCATTAATATGGAAGGGAAGAGTGCCCATGAGAGTGTTGAACTGCGGAGAGCAAGAGATTAAGCTGCTCCGATTTGCCACCATTGATAAGCTGTTCTCAGTAGATACACATGCTATCCAAACAGCAGCATCCACCATTGCTTCAGCCCACCCATTCAGTGACAGCTCACCAAGTCAGCCAGAGGAGTGGTGTAAGGAATTACACGTAGGCACTGACTCCACACCTTCACATCACAAGAAGGGGGTCTACAGGCTAGTGCAAGAATACGAGCAAGTCTTCAGCAAACATCCGCTAGACTTTTGAAGAATAAAAGGGGTCAAACACTACATCCCCACAAGTGCACACCCACCCATCAAAGAGAGATATAAGCCAAAACTACCTGCACATTACCAGTGTACCAAGGACATGTTGAGCAACATGAAGGAGGCTGGGGTTATCCGTGACAGTTGTAGCCTCTGGGCAGCTCCGTTGGTCCTGTTAAAGAAGAAGGACAGCACCACTCCCCTGTATTGAGGAATAGCTAGCTGCATTGAGAACTGCAAATTATTTTTCTACCCTTGATCTCACTAGTCGCTATTGGCAAGTGTCCGTTGCTGAGGCAGACCGGGAGAAGACCGCCTTTGCCACCCCGATGGGTCTCTGCGAGTTCAAAAGCATGCCCTTCGAGCTGTGCAATTTGCCAGGAACCTTCCAGAGGCTGATGGAATGCTGCTTGGGACACCGAAACTTTGAAACGGTACTGCTATACCTTTATGATGTTATTGTTTATTCTAAAGCAAACAAGATTTTAGGGTGTATAAAAAGGGAGATTAGATCCGGTGATCCCAACGTATTGTTAACCCTCTATAAATCACTTGTAAGGCCACATCTGGAATATGGGGTAAAGTCCTGAGCAGGTTGATAACCATTGGTTTGAGCATGGTAGGGTGTAGTGCGCATCTTCCTGCATCGGTAAAAGCTGCAGAAGTCCTTGAAGATTTCCGCTTCAAAGGCAGTGCCTTGATCTGTGAGGACTCTCTCTGAGTAGCCATGAGGTCTGCATAAGTTTGCTTGGAAGACCTTCGCTGCAGTATGGGCCATTAGATCTTTGACTTGTACCACAACCATAAATCTCGAGTAGTTGTCTACCATCGTAAGTGCATACGTGAGCTCGCCTCGATATTCTGCAACAAAACTCCCTTTTTCGATTTCAGTTTCAGCAAACACTCCTCTTCCTGTAGAAAATATTTATCATTACCTAAGACAGTCATTCTAATGCATGACAATATTAAGGCAATTTAGTTAAAACTTGTTTTAACTCACCTTTAAGGGGATTGATGTATTTCATGGTCAATCCAGGTTTGTCAGTGATGGCACTGACATAATGTATGGCGTCTTTTTCGGGCGTTATCCTTTGCCTTTTCATTGTGAAAATCCAGTTGCCTATATCAAAGCAAATTCTACTACTTGTAAAGTATGCAGAAAATGAAATGTAGAACATATAACATCAACTGCTTAGGAACGCATCATAGGTTAGTACTTAAAAGGATATTGTCATGTTCTAGTCATAATGCAAGCTGGACATTTTTCATGTTACCCTGTAATCGCCGGCCTGTTCTAATGCTCACAAGCCAAGATATAGGCTCAGCTGCTAAGGCTTCCCTCTGCCTTCTGAATGAAACTTGAATATGTCTGGCTCACTGTGTATATAGCAGGTGCTCAGAAAAAATAAGAGTCAATTCAATAGAAATAGCTCTGGCACACTATAGTGATCAATAACGTAAGAAAAGAACTCTTGGAATGCTGAAAATTCTTTATTTGTGCAAAAGGATAATTCATCCAACGTTTCGACCTTGTTTTTAGGTCTTTATCAAGGATAAAGTTATCTAAGATCATAAAGGGTTACAAAACCATATAAACACGTAATTAGTACATAGTACAACATAACAGTACAATATATTGCTACTTGAGAGTACAATGGGTCAAATGACCATGATGCACATACAAAAAATTTTTCCAAAGCCATAGTGAAAACATTTGTACTGAGGAAAGAAAATTTCCACATGACCTATCTGGAGAAACATTCTGGATCAAACAACCAAAAATAGTCAAGCAGGTAAATACACACCTATATGGATAACAGGATGATATGTGTTCAATTGTATAGCGTCATTGCCATTAAGGTACAAATGGAAAACTTGCAATCCTATATAGTGAAGGAAATGAACACATATCATATCAAAGAACACAGGAACACAGGAACATGGGTGTGAGAAAAACCTCAATGTTTATACTTTGTTCTTTATAATGGTGTGAACATGTATATGTCTCAGTACCTTATGCACTTGAGAATTCTAGTGAGTAGATGATGAAAGCCTATTTCAGAACTGGAATCGGTAAATAATTGTAGGTGGAATCTAAATGAAAAGATGGTACAAGTGTTATCATGACACGTGGGCTATAACACAATGGACCGTGTGACAAAGAAGAAAGGAGAGAAAGAAGAGGAAGAAAATGCAACTACCTGTAACATTACGTGATAGTCACTGGTAAGTATCACTTGACAATTCAAGTGAAAAAGGATTCCTTTATTAAAGGGTTCTCAGTCGCCTCAGGATCATGAAATACTAGGGTAAATGATATGAGAATGGGTAAGAAGCACCACTAAAGGAAATATGAGATGCAGGACATATATCTATAAACCCCTGAACTACATGATAGAAATAAAAAGAAGAAAAAAGAAAAAAAAGAAGAAAGAAGAAGAACACATAGAATGCGGAAAGAGAATGGGTACAACTATCTGAGTTACTGCAGGGAGGCCCCTGGTTGGTATTGTGAGGGTTAGTGGAATTCCTTCACTGAAGGGTTCTCAGTTGCCTCAGGTTCGTGAAAAATGCTATAGACAAATAATGCCCGGAGAAAAGGGGTTCATATACAGCGAATAATGGTAATACAAGGTACATGTGTCACATGTAATAGTATATATATATATATTGTACTAAGCTCTACACCAGAAATAGAAAGTAGTCCCTCTGCCTTCTGTCTAGGTGCCCTGAGTTATGTCCTGTAAACTGTCACAGCGACCCAGACACACATGTGTAGTAGGGGAATATCCCTGCTGAGATGCCAGTGCTAGAGCACTCGTTTGCTGTGGATTTGAACGCTATGTGAGCAGTTCTTACCTTCAATGAGCAGAAGTCTCTTTTTTCAGATTTCAATATCTCTGTGGGTATCTGGCAGAAATATGGAATACTCTTTACTGCTAAGACCCTGTACACCACTCCCACTAAAGGGGGCTTTACACGCTGCGACATCGCTAATGCGGAGTCGTTGGGGTCACGGAATTTGTGACGCACATCCGGCCGCATTAGCGATGTTGCTGCGTGTGACACCGATGAGCGATTTTGCATCGCTGCAAAAACGTGCAAAATCGCTCATCGGTGACATGGGTCTCCATTCTCGATTATCGTTACTGCAGCAGTAACGATGTAGTTCGTCGCTCCTGCGGCAGCACACATTGCTCCGTGTGACACCGCAGAAACGAGGAACCTCTCCTTACCTGCCTCCCAGCCGCTATGAGGAAGGAAGGAGATGGGCGGGATGTTCCGGCCACTCATCTCCGCCCCTCCACTGCTATTGGGCGGTCGCTCAGTGACGTTGCTGTGACGCCGCACGGACCGCCCCCTTAGAAAGGAGGCGGTTCGCCGGTCACAGTGACGTCGCCGGGCAGGTAAGTATGTGTGACTGGTTCTGTTCGGTGTTGTGCAGCATGGGCAGCGATTTGCCCGTGTCGCGCAACAGATGGGGGCGGGTACCCACACTAGCCATATCAGGACCGATATCGCAGTGTGTAAAGTAGCCTTTAGTCACATGACCAAGACTGTATCTGTGTCCCTACAACACACTTGAGACAAATGTGTGTGTGAGCCTGCATTGTGGGGTATATATAATATATTATAGAGCTGGGAAGGATCATTCTAAGCAGTGAGTTGTTCCAGTATTTGTAGGAAAATACCCAGTAGAAGCATCAAACACAGCACCAATACCTCCCATCAGTATCCCACCACAGTGCCATGTAACCCATGCCCTACACTCCCATCTACACCAATACTATACAGGCACAAACTAGTATATCTGACTAAAAACCCCCAAAATATGAAGAACGGCCTATAGTTGAGTGTGGATATAAAATCTATGTGAGCAGAGCTAGAATAGAAATCACTGATCGCATTGAAGTCATTCTGACCATAAATCACCATGATATCAAGGTGAGGAGTTGTGTGTTACTGCTGGGAGGAAAGGGTTAACAGTGGAATATTAAGGTGCATTTCTGTGTGCAGTGTTACTAGTCAATGTAACAATTTAGTATGAGCTGCTCTTGGTGCCGGGGGAGGGAGATGCTCTCCTGAGCAAGATAGATGGGGAATGAACATGATATCTATATAGTGTAAGGCAGGGGGTCTCAAACTCGGCTGGGTGTATGGGCCGCACAGAGGAAAAAAATAATGTGGGGGGCTGCATTCTTTGCAGGACAAAGTGACATTTTTATTGGTACCATATATATATTTTTTTTCACACACCTTTGGATGACTGATTTTCAACATTTTTCACTTGTTTATTATAACAAATGTGCACATTCTTTGGTTAAATCTAAAAAAAAAAAATTGATGTTAAAAAAAAGTTATGCCTTATTTTGTTTTTTTTACATTTTATCCCTTTCTTTTAACTAATAGTGTTACAATTATGACGCTAGCGTTTTGTGAAGGGAATGCTTTGCCTACTTCCGTGACTATGGCCTTCCAGAACTGCTGCATTTTGGCTGACCTCTCCGCCTCGGGAATAAGAGACATAAAGTTCTCCTTGTAGCGTGGGTCTAACAGTGTTACCAACCAGTAATGATTGTCGGCCAAGATGTTCTTAACGCGAGGGTCACGAGACAGGCAGCTTACCATAAAGTCATCCATGTGCGCCAGACTCTTAACAGCCATCACTTCAATATCCAGACCAACACGATGACTGAACATGCTGTCCTCCTCCTTCTCCTCCTCCTCCTCCTCATCTACCCTGTCCTCTGGCCAGCCACGCTGAACTGAGCATATGACTGGTATGCATGTCATATCCTCAATTTGGTCGGAGAGTTGCTCCATGTCTTCATCTTCCTCCTCGTCATAGTCCTCCACTGCACGTTGTGATGAGACGAGGCTGGGCTGTGTGTTATCACCCACACCCACTACTGTTTCTTGCTCCAACTCATCGTGTTCCGCCTGCAATGCATCATGTTTGGTTTTGAGCAGAGACCGTTTTAGAAGGCAGAGAAGCGGTATGGTGACGCTAATAATGGCGTCATCGCCGCTCACCATCTTGGTGGAGTCCTCAAAGTTTTGGAGGATGGTACATAGGTCGGACATCCATCTCCACTCCTCAGGTGTTATGTGTGGAGTTTGACCCATTTCCCGATGGCTTAGGTGATGCAGGTACTCAACAACTGCCCTCTTCTGCTCACATATCCTGATCAACATGTGCAGAGTTGAATTCCAATGCGTGGGGACATCACACACCAGTCTGTGAGCCGGAAGATGCAAATGACGCTGAAAGCCGGCAAGGCCGGCTGAAGCAGTAGGTGACTTTCGAAAATGTGCAGACAGGCGGTGAACTTTTACCAGCAGATCAGACAGCTCTGGGTATGAGTTTAGAAACCGCTGAACCACGAGGTTGAGCACATGGGCCACGCATGGAACATGTGTCAGCTGGCCTCGCCTCAAAGCCGCCACCAGGTTCCGGCCATTGTCACACACAACCTTTCCTGGCTTTAGGTTCAGAGGTGTGAGCCAGTGATCTGCATGCTGTTTTAGAGCTGTCCACACCTCTTCTGCATTGTGGGGTTTGTCACCTATGCAGATTAGCTGCAGCACAGCCTGTTGCCGCTTCGCCGAGGCAGTGCTGCAGTGCTTCCAGCTTGGGACTGGTGTGGAGGGTAAAGTGGATGAGGATGCGCAGGAGGAGGAGGAGGCTGAAGAGCATGACATTCCGGAGCTGTAGAGTGTGGGTGAAACCCTGGCTGAGGTAGGGCCTGCAAACCTTGGTGTGGGAAGGACTTGTTCCGTTCCTCGCTCAAACTGGGTCCCAGCTGGGCTGGGCTGGGTCCCTACCCGGCTGGGTAGGGCGTTGTGGGGGGTTTGTCTATCTCCGTTTGAGGTGAGTTTGTTTAAGTTAGCCTTTTCTTTGGCGTTTTTTGGAGCCCTGCGGGTTGGGGAGTTGGTATCGCCCAGTAAGGCGTTCCCCGGGGGCTTGGATTGGGGTGACATTATGTCAGTGGAAAACGGAGTTGAATTTTGGATTAGGAAATCGAAAACTGATCAGAGAGGTGTGGGTAGACTAGTTCGTTTGGGGATGGTTGTGGCATCTGATATGTGCCCGTTCAAGTGTCTCGGGAATTTTCAACAGATCCGTCCGAAGGTGGATGGCCCCTTATTACATATATCTTTTTATCGAGATACCAATTTGTGAGTGTTTTTAGGGCATGTTTGAAGTCGTTGGGGTTAGATCCGAAGTCTTTCGGATTGGGGCAGCGACGAAGGCCTCTATATGCGGCCTACCGGAGGAGACAGTTAAGCAGATTGGTAGGTGGAAGTCGCAGCGCTTTAAGTCGTATGTACGTCCCCAGGTGGTTGTTGGCAATTGAGGGGAAAAGGGGGGGGTATTAGGGTATTAGGGTAGCAATGGGGGAGGTGAGAGTGTGTGTTTTTTGTCAATTTGGTTTGGTGAGGCAATAAAATGGTGTCGTCTGTACATTTTGTATTGCAGAAGCACCCCCCCTTCCTTCCCTGGTCTGGATCCTTGGCCACTCTTATGTGTATTGGGGAGCCCGACGAGCGGACGCGAGATGGAACTGGAGACAGCTAGGTTTTGAGAAAGACCTGGCTCTCGTGCGATGGCTCGGTGTTCGGGGGTTAGGGTGCAGGAGGTGCATAGATACGCCCGGTTGGACAGACCTCCTGACATCTTAGTGTTGCATGCCGGGGGGAATGATTTGGGTGGGCGTCCTTTTCGAATCTTGATAAAGGACATCAAACATGATTTGTTACGGTTATGGGTGTCGTTTCCAGGTCTAACGATAGTCTGGTCGGAGATAGTAGCGAGAAAGAGTTGGCAGAAAGCGCGGTCAGTTGACAGGTTGAACAAGGCGCGGGCGAAGGTTAATAGGGCGATCTCGAAGTTTGTTAGTCGGAACGGGGGTATAGCAATACGGCATGTTGAGTTGGAAAGGACGGAAGAGGAATTTTGGTTGGCTAACGGGGTACACCTTAATGCGGTGGGAACTGACTTATGGGCTCTTGGCTTGCAGGGAAGTATTAAGAGGGCCCTTTGGTTGCGGGGGGTCTCAGGCACTTGAAGGGTTTCAAGGTGCCTTCGTTGTGGTGTTGTTTATTGGTGGGTCCTTGAAGTTGGTTTAAAATTGGTTCGGGGATTCATCCGGGTATGGATCCCCTCATTGGCAGAATTGATGGTCCCCTGGTGATTTTGGGGGGGAACCCCGACGGGGTATGTCGGGGCCCCTGGGGGTGTGGTTGGGGTTGACGGAGGATTAACCCTTATAATTTGGTGCTCCTGAGCCAGTGTGGGTAACGGCTGGGAGCAAGTTGAGGTTTTTTATTGCTCGGTTATGGGAATCACCAGGGTTTTGGTAGCTTCAAGGACCTTACCACATTGCAAATTTAATTGGTTATGTATTCTTGTTAATAAAATGGCTGCTATGGCCAAAATTATCCAAAGATAAATTTGTGTCTGTGTAATTACTTTTAAATAAGAAATGGGAATGGAGGTGTGGGGTATGAAAGGAAGACCGGAGTCAACAATTCCAGGGTCAAGCATGTTTATTTGCGTAAGCTTCGTTCCAGAGTAGAAAGGGTAAGAGTGCCTTTCAGAATTCGAAGTGGTCAGACTGTACGGACCACCAATAACTGCAGGAGAGCTTGAACATCTTCCCATGGATTTGCGACATCCTCCCTCATCAGTTACGTAGGTAAGCAGGTTCTCAGCATTGCAGCCCATTTGTTGTCTTAAGTTAGTTAAGCGGGGTTAACTAACCTGTCAGTTCAGCCTCAGGTCTAAAGCAGAGGCCTGGACTCCACTCCTTACTCCTCACTCCACAACTCTCCTTAAAAACAACTGACTCCTTTTTCCTGCCCCGGGGTCTCCAGACCCCTAGGTGGGCGTTTCCTTCCGTCTGGTCCTGCCCACTGGTGTGCCTGTCTTTCCCTAGGGGAGGTGACTAGGGTTTTCTGGTTGGCTTTGTGTGACTTAGGTGAGGGAAGTTGTTATGCGGGGGCCTATGTGTGACTATCTGCAGTGTCAGGGCGTCACATATGTATGTGTGTATGTCTGCTAAAGGAATCCGCACCGTCATATTTACAAACACAAAATTTTGCAGACACCTCATGTGACTCAGGGAACGTTGTAGACTATGTTTTAACAGGAACATTTAACCTTTACAGTTACTCTCCAAAAAACCTGCCTCCATTAAACTGAATGGAGGTGGGAGCTGCAAGTTATTAATAGCAGCTGTGATTGGTTGCTATAGGAACAAAGGACATTCATAGTATAAGAAGCTTATGTGTGAGATAATATGATGTCAGTGGGGAGACAGATAGAGAGAGACAGACACAGACTGAGAGACAAACAGACAGAGACAGATAGGCATAGACAGACAGGGAAAGAGACAGAGACAAACAGACAGAGGCAGACAGGGAAAGAGACAGACAGAGATAGACAGGGAAAAAAGGCAGACAGACAGAGACAGAGAAAGAGACAGAGGCAGATAGGGAAACAGACAAAGACAAACATACAGAGACAGGCAGGAGAAAAGGCAGACCGACAGGGAAACAGACAGACAGGGGAAGAGACAGACAGAGAGAGACAGACAGATAGAGACAGACAAAGAAATACAGAGATAGACAGGGAAAGAGACAAACGGGGAATGAGTCAGACAGAGAGAGACAAAGAGAGACAGGCAGAGAGAGACAGGGAAAGAGACAGACAAGGGAAGAGACAGACAAAGAAATACAGAGACAGACAGGGGAAGAGACAGACAGGGGAAGAGACAGACAGGGGAAGAGACAGACAGACAGGGAAAGAGACAGACCTGGAAAAGAGACAGACCTGGAAAAGAGACAGACAGACATAGAAACAGACAGCCACAAAGAGAGAAAGACAGACAGACACAGAGAGACAGACAGAGATAGAGAGACAGACAGACATGGATAGAGATAGAGACACACAGAGACAGACAGATGACAGAGACTGGGAGAGAGACAGACAGAAGCATAAATCCCTAACTAAAACTTAACATTTAATGATAGTTTTAAAAGGTAAAAAAACACAAATCATGTAAATAGAATGACTCTCTTCTGTGCATAGAGTGAAAATTTTGTGTTTGTAAATATGACGGTGCGGATTCCTTTAGCAGACATACACACATACATATGTGACGCCCTGACACTGCAGGTAGTCACACATAGGCCCCCGCATAACAACTTCCCTCACCTAAGTCACACAAAGCCAACCAGAAAACCCTAGTCACCTCCCCCAGGGAAAGACAGGCACACCAGTGGGCAGGACCAGACGGAAGGAAACGCCCACCTAAGGGTCTGGAGACCCCGGGGCAGGAAAAAGGAGTCAGTTGTTTTTAAGGAGAGTTGTGGAGTGAGGAGTAAGGAGTGGAGTCCAGGCCTCTGCTTTAGACCTGAGGCTGAACTGACAGGTTAGTTAACCCCGCTTAACTAACTTAAGACAACAAATGGGCTGCAATGCTGAGAACCTGCTTACCTACGTAACTGATGAGGGAGGATGTCGCAAATCCATGGGAAGATGTTCAAGCTCTCCTGCAGTTCTTGGTGGTCCGTACAGTCCGACCACTTCGAATTCTGAAAGGCACTCTTACCCTTTCTACCCTGGAACGAAGCTTACGCAAATAAACATGCTTGACCCTGGAATTGTTGACTCCGGTCTTCCTTTCATACCCCACACCTCCATTCCCATTTCTTATTTAAAAGTAATTACACAGACACAAATTTATCTTTGGATAATTTTGGCCATAGCAGCCATTTTATTAACAAGAATACATAACCAATAAAATTTGCAATGTGGTAAGGTCCTTGAAGCTACCAAAACCCTGGTGATTCCCATAACCGAGCAATAAAAAACCTCAACTTGCTCCCAGCCGTTACCCACACTGACTCAGGAGCACCAAATGGTAAGGGTTAATCCTCCGTCAACCCCAACCACACCCCCAGGGGCCCCGACATACCCCGTCGGGGTTCCCCCCCAAAATCACTAGGGGACCATCAATTCTGCCAATGAGGGGATCCATACCCGGATGAATCCCCGAACCAATTTTAAACCAACTTCAAGGACCCACCAATAAACAACACCACAACGAAGGCACCTTGAAACCCTTCAAGTGCCTGAGACCCCCCGCAAGCAAAGGGCCCTCTCAAAACCTCCCTGCAAGCCAAGAGCCCATAAGTCAGTTCCCACCGCATTAAGGTGTACCCCGTCAGCCAACCAAAATTCCTCTTCCGTCCTTTCCAACTCAACATGCCGTATTGCTATACCCCCGTTCCGACTAACAAACTTCGAGATCGCCCTATTAACCTTCGCCCGCGCCTTGTTCAACCTGTCAACTGACCGCGCTTTCTGCCAACTCTTTCTCGCTACTATCTCCGACCAGACTATCGTTAGACCTGGAAACGACACCCATAACCGTAACAAATCATGTTTGATGTCCGTTATCAAGATTCGAAAAGGACGCCCACCCAAATCATTCCCCCCGGCATGCAACACTAAGATGTCAGGAGGTCTGTCCAACCGGGCGTATCTATGCACCTCCTGCAACACCCTGTTCCACCCTAACCCCCGAACACCGAGCCATCGCACGAGAGCCAGGTCCTTCTCAAAACCTAGCTGTCTCCCGTTCCATCTCGCGTCCGTTCGTCGGGCTCCCCAATACACATAAGAGTGGCCAAGGATCCAGACCAGGGAAGGAAGGGGGGGTGCTTCTGCAATACAAAATGTACAGACGACACCATTTTATTGACTCACCAAACCAAATTGACAAAAAACACACACTCTCACCCCCCCCATTGCTACCCTAATACCCCCCCCTTTTCCCCTCAATTGCCAACAACCACCTGGGGACGTACATACGACTTAAAGCGCTGCGACTTCCACCTACCAATCTGCTTAACTGTCTCCTCCGGTAGGCCGCATATAGAGGCCTCCTTCGCTGCCCCAATCCGAAAGACTTCGGATCTAACCCCAACGACTTCAAACATGCCCTAAAAACACTCACAAATTGGTATCTCGATAAAAAGGACCCATCCTCGTGACATAATAAGGGGCCATCCACCTTCGGACGGATCTGTTGAAAATTCCCGAGACACTTGAACGGGCACATATCAGATGCCACAACCATCCCCAAACGGACTAGTTTACCCACACCTCTCTGATCAGTTTTCGATTTCCTAATCCAAAATTCAACTCCGTTTTCCACTGACATAATGTCACCCCAATCCAAGCCCCCGGGGAACGCCTTACTGGGCGATACCAACTCCCCAACCCGCAGGGCTCCAAAAATCGCCAAAGAAAAGGCTAACTTAAACAAACTCACCTCAAACGGAGATAGACAAACCCCCCACAACGCCCTACCCAACCGGGTAGGGACCCAGCCCAGCCCAGCTGGGACCCAGTTTGAGCGAGGAACGGAACAAGTCCTTCCCACACCAAGGTTTGCAGGCCCTACCTCAGTCAGGGTTTCACCCACACTCTACAGCTCCGGAATGTCATGCTTTTCAGCCTCCTCTTCCTCCTGCGCATCCACATCCACTTTACCCTCCACACCAGTCCCAAGCTGGAAGCACTGCAGCACTGCCTCGGCGAAGCGGCAACAGGCTGTGCTGCAGCTAATCTGCATAGGTGACAAACCCCACAATGCAGAAGAGGTGTGGACAGCTCTAAAACAGCATGCAGATCACTGGCTCACACCTCTGAACCTAAAGCCAGGAAAGGTTGTGTGTGACAATGGCCGGAACCTGGTGGCGGCGCCAGCTGACACATGTTCCATGCATGGCCCATGTGCTCAACCTCGTGGTTCAGCGGTTTCTAAAGTCATACCCAGAGCTGTCTGATCTGCTGGTAAAAGTTCGCCGCCTGTTTGCACATTTTCGAAAGTCACCTACTGCTTCAGCCGGCCTTGCCGGCTTTCAGCGTCGTTTGCATCTTCCGGCTCACAGACTGGTGTGTGATGTCCCCACGCGTTGGAATTCAACTCTGCACATGTTGATCAGGATATGTGAGCAGAAGAGGGCAGTTGTTGAGTACCTGCATCACCTAAGTCGTCGGGAAATGGGTCAAACTCCACACATAACACCTGAGGAGTGGAGATGGATGTCCGACCTATGTACCATCCTCCAAAACTTTGAGGACTCCACCAAGATGGTGAGCGGCGATGACGCCATTATTAGCGTCACCATACTAAAATGGTGTCGTCTGTACATTTTGTATTGCAGAAGCACCCCCCCTTCCTTCCCTGGTCTGGATCCTTGGCCACTCTTATGTGTATTGGGGAGCCCGGCGAGCGGACGCGAGATGGAACGGGAGACAGCTAGGTTTTGAGAAGGACCTGGCTCTTGTGCGATGGCTCGGTGTTCGGGGGTTAGGGTGGAACAGGGTGTTGCAGGAGGTGCATAGATACGCCCGGTTGGACAGACCTCCTGACATCTTAGTGTTGCATGCCGGGGGGAATGATTTAGGTGGGCGTCCTTTTCGAATCTTGATAAAGGACATCAAACATGATTTGTTACGGTTATGGGTGTCGTTTCCAGGTCTAACGATAGTCTGGTCGGAGATAGTAGCGAGAAAGAGTTGGCAGAAAGCGCGGTCAGTTGACAGGTTGAACAAGGCGCGGGCGAAGGTTAATAGGGCGATCTCGAAGTTTGTTAGTCGGAACGGGGGTATAGCAATACGGCATGTTGAGTTGGAAAGGACGGAAGAGGAATTTTGGTTGGCTGACGGGGTACACCTTAATGCGGTGGGAACTGACTTATGGGCTCTTGGCTTGCAGGGAGGTATGGAGAGGGCCCTTTGGTTGCGGGGGGTCTCAGGCACTTGAAGGGTTTCAAGGTGCCTTCGTTGTGGTGTTGTTTATTGGTGGGTCCTTGAAGTTGGTTTAAAATTGGTTCGGGGATTCATCCGGGTATGGATCCCCTCATTGGCAGAATTGATGGTCCCCTGGTGATTTTGGGGGGGAACCCCGACGGGGTATGTCGGGGCCCCTGGGGGTGTGGTTGTGGTTGACGGAGGATTAACCCTTACCATTTGGTGCTCCTGAGCCAGTGTGGGTAACGGCTGGGAGCAAGTTGAGGTTTTTTATTGCTCAGTTATGGGAATCACCAGGGTTTTGGTAGCTTCAAGGACCTTATTACATTGCAAATTTTATTGGTTATGTATTCTTGTTAATAAAATGGCTGCTATGGCCAAAATTATCCAAAGATAAATTTGTGTCTGTGTAATTACTTTTAAATAAGAAATGGGAATGGAGGTGTGGGGTATGAAAGGAAGACCGGAGTCAACAATTCCAGGGTCAAGCATGTTTATTTGCGTAAGCTTCGTTCCAGGGTAGAAAGGGTAAGAGTGCCTTTCAGAATTCGAAGTGGTCGGACTGTACGGACCACCAAGAACTGCAGGAGAGCTTGAACATCTTCCCATGGATTTGCGACATCCTCCCTCATCAGTTACGTAGGTAAGCAGGTTCTCAGCATTGCAGCCAATTTGTTGTCTTAAGTTAGTTAAGCGGGGTTAACTAACCTGTCAGTTCAGCCTCAGGTCTAAAGCAGAGGCCTGGACTCCACTCCTTACTCCTCACTCCACAACTCTCCTTAAAAACAACTGACTCCTTTTTCCTGCCCCGGGGTCTCCAGACCCCTAGGTGGGCGTTTCCTTCCGTCTGGTCCTGCCCACTGGTGTGCCTGTCTTTCCCTGGGGGAGGTGACTAGGGTTTTCTGGTTGGCTTTGAGAGACAAAGAGAGACAGGCAGAGAGAGACAGGGAAAGAGACAGACAGGGGAAGAGACAGACAGAGACAGACAAAGAAATACAGAGACAGACAGGGGAAGAGACAGACAGGGGAAGAGACAGACAGGGGAAGAGACAGACAGACAGGGAAAGAGACAGACCTGGAAAAGAGACAGACCTGGAAAAGAGACAGACCTGGAAAAGAGACAGACAGACATAGAAACAGACAGCCACAAAGAGAGAGAGACAGACAGACACAGAGAGACAGACAGAGATAGAGAGACAGACAGACATGGATAGAGATAGAGACACACAGAGACAGACAGATGACAGAGACTGGGAGAGAGACAGACAGAAGCATAAATCCCTAACTAAAACTTAACATTTAACGATAGTTTTAAAAAGTAAAAAAACACAAATCATGTAAATAAAATGACTCTCTTCTGTGCATAGAGTCAAAATTTTGTGTTTGTAAATATGACGGTGCGGATTCCTTTAGCAGACATACACACATACATATGTGACGCCCTGACACTGCAGGTAGTCACACATAGGCCCCCGCATAACAACTTCCCTCACCTAAGTCACACAAAGCCAGCCAGAAAACCCTAGTCACCTCCCCCAGGGAAAGACAAGCACACCAGTGGGCAGGAACAGACGGAAGGAAACGCCCACCTAGGTGTCTGGAGACCCCGGGGCAGGAAAAAGGAGTCAGTTGTTTTTAAGGAGAGTTGTGGAGTGAGGAGTAAGGAGTGGAGTCCAGGCCTCTGCTTTAGACCTGAGGCTGAACTGACAGGTTAGTTAACCCCGCTTAACTAACTTAAGACAACAAATGGGCTGCAATGCTGAGAACCTGCTTACCTACGTAACTGATGAGGGAGGATGTCGCAAATCCATTGGAAGATGTTCAAGCTCTCCTGCAGTTCTTGGTGGTCCGTACAGTCCGACTACTTCGAATTCTGAAAGGCACTCTTACCCTTTCTACCCTGGAACGAAGCTTACGCAAATAAACATGCTTGACCCTGGAATTGTTGACTCCGGTCTTCCTTTCATACCCCACACCTCCATTCCCATTTCTTATTTAAAAGTAATTACACAGACACAAATTTATCTTTGGATAATTTTGGCCATAGCAGCCATTTTATTAACAAGAATACATAACCAATAAAATTTGCAATGTGGTAAGGTCCTTGAAGCTACCAAAACCCTGGTGATTCCCATAACCGAGCAATAAAAAACCTCAACTTGCTCCCAGCCGTTACCCACACTGGCTCAGGAGCACCAAATGGTAAGGGTTAATCCTCCGTCAACCCCAACCACACCCCCAGGGGCCCCGACATACCCCGTCGGGGTTCCCCCCCAAAATCACCAGGGGACCATCAATTCTGCCAATGAGGGGATCCATACCCGGATGAATCCCCGAACCAATTTTAAACCAACTTCAAGGACCCACCAATAAACAACACCACAACGAAGGCACCTTGAAACCCTTCAAGTGCCTGAGACCCCCCGCAACCAAAGGGCCCTCTTAATACTTCCCTGCAAGCCAAGAGCCCATAAGTCAGTTCCCACCGCATTAAGGTGTACCCCGTTAGCCAACCAAAATTCCTCTTTCGTCCTTTCCAACTCAACATGCCGTATTGCTATACCCCCGTTCCGACTAACAAACTTCGAGATCGCCCTATTAACCTTCGCCCGCGCCTTGTTCAACCTGTCAACTGACCGCGCTTTCTGCTAACTCTTTCTCGCTACTATCTCCGACCAGACTATCGTTAGACCTGGAAACGACACCCATAACCGTAACAAATCATGTTTGATGTCCTTTATCAAGATTCGAAAAGGACGCCCACCCAAATCATTCCCCCCGGCATGCAACACTAAGATGTCAGGAGGTCTGTCCAACCGGGCGTATCTATGCACCTCCTGCAACACCCTGTTCCACCCTAACCCCCGAACACTGAGCCATCGCACGAGAGCCAGGTCCTTCTCAAAACCTAGCTGTCTCCCGTTCCATCTCACGTCCGCTCGTCGGGCTCCCCAATACACATAAGAGTGGCCAAGGATCCAGACCAGGGAAGGAAGGGGGGGTGCTTCTGCAATACAAAATGTACAGACGACACCATTTTATTGCCTCACCAAACCAAATTGACAAAAAACACACACTCTCACCCCCCCCCCCATTGCTACCCTAATACCCCCCCCCCTTTTCCCCTCAATTGCCAACAACCACCTGGGGACGTACATACGACTTAAAGCGCTGTGACTTCCACCTACCAATCTGCTTAACTGTCTCCTCCGGTAGGCCGCATATAGAGGCCTCCGTCGCTGCCCCAATCCGAAAGACTTCGGATCTAACCCCAACGACTTCAAACATGCCCTAAAAACACTCACAAATTGGTATCTCGATAAAAAGGACCCATCCTCGTGACATAATAAGGGGCCATACACCTTCGGACGGATCTGTTGAAAATTCCCGAGACACTTGAACGGGCACATATCAGATGCCACAACCATCCCCAAACGGACTAGTCTACCCACACCTCTCTGATCAGTTTTCGATTTCCTAATCCAAAATTCAACTCCGTTTTCCACTGACATAATGTCACCCCAATCCAAGCCCCCGGGGAATGCCTTACTGGGCGATACCAACTCCCCAACCCGCAGGGCTCCAAAAAACGCCAAAGAAAAGGCTAACTTAAACAAACTCACCTCAAACGGAGATAGACAAACCCCCCACAACGCCCTACCCAGCCGGGTAGGGACCCAGCCCAGCCCAGCGGGGACCCAGTTTGAGCGAGGATCGGAACAAGTCCTTCCCACACCAAGGTTTGCAGGCCCTACCTCAGTCAGGGTTTCACCCACACTCTACAGCTCCGGAATGTCATGCTCTTCAGCCTCCTCCTCCTCCTGCGCATCCTCATCCACTTTACCCTCCACACCAGTCCCAAGCTGGAAGCACTGCAGCACTGCCTTGGCGAAGCGGCAACAGGCTGTGCTGAAGCTAATCTGCATAGGTGACAAACCCCACAATGCAGAAGAGGTGTGGACAGCTCTAAAACAGCATGCAGATCACTGGCTCACACCTCTGAACCTAAAGCCAGGAAAGGATGTGTGTGACAATGGCCGGAACCTGGTGGCGGCTTTGAGGCGAGGCCAGCTGACACATGTTCCATGCTTGGCCCATGTGCTCAACCTCGTGGTTCAGCGGTTTCTAAAGTCATACCCAGAGCTGTCTGATCTGCTGGTAAAAGTTCGCCACCTTTCTGCACATTTTCGAAAGTCACCTACTGCTTCAGCCGGCCTTGCCGGCTTTCAGCGTCGTTTGCATCTTCCGGCTCACAGACTGGTGTGTGATGTCCCAACGAGTTGGAATTCAACTCTGCACATGTTGATCAGGATATGTGAGCAGAAGAGGGCAGTTGTTGAGTACCTGCATCACCTAAGCCGTCGGGAAATGGGTCAAACTCCACACATAACACCTGAGGAGTGGAGATGGATGTCCGACCTATGTACCATCCTCCAAAACTTTGAGGACTCCACCAAGATGGTGAGCGGCGATGACGCCATTATTAGCGTCACCATACCGCTTCTCTGCCTTCTAAAACGGTCTCTGCTCAAAACCAAACATGATGCATTGCAGGCGGAACACGATGAGTTGGAGCAAGAAACAGTAGTGGGTGTGGGTGATAACACACAGCCCAGCCTCGTCTCATCACAACGTGCAGTGGAGGACTATGACGAGGAGGAGGATGAAGACATGGAGCAACTCTCCGGCCAAATTGAGGATATGACATGCATACCAGTCATATGCTCAGTTCAGCGTGGCTGGCCAGAGGACAGGGTAGATGAGGAGGAGGAGGAGGAGGAGAAGGAGGAGGACAGCATGTTCAGTCATCGTGTTGGTCTGGATACTGAAGTGATGGCTGTTAAGAGTCTGGCACACATGGATGACTTTATGGTAAGCTGCCTGTCTCGTGACCCTCGCGTTAAGAACATCTTGGCCGACAATCATTACTGGTTGGTAACACTGTTAGACCCACGCTACAAGGAGAACTTTATGTCTCTTATTCCCGAGGCGGAGAGGTCAGCCAAAATGCAGCAGTTCCGGAAGGCCATAGTCACGGAAGTAGGCAAAGCATTCCCTTCACAAAACGCTAGCGTCATAATTGTAACACTATTAGTTAAAAGAAAGGGATAAAATGTAAAAAAAAAACAAAATAAGGCATGACTTTTTTTTAACATCAAATTTTTTTTTTTTAGATTTAACCAAAGAATGTGCACATTTGAAAAATGTTGAAAATCAGTCATCCAAAGGTGTGTGAAAAAAATATATATATATGGTACCAATAAAAATGTCACTTTGTCCTGCAAAGAATGCAGCCCCCCAAATTATTTTTTTCCTCTGTGCGGCCCATACACCCAGCCGAGTTTGAGACCCCCTGCCTTACACTATATAGATATCATGTTCATTCCCCATCTATCTTGCTCAGGAGAGCATCTCCCTCCCCCGGCACCAAGAGCAGCTCATACTGAATTGTTACATTGACTAGTAACACTGCACACAGAAATGCACCTTAATATTCCACTGTTAACCCTTTCCTCCCAGCAGTAACACACAACTCCTCACCTTGATATCATGGTGATTTATGGTCAGAATGACTTCAATGCGATCATTGATTTCTATTCTAGCTCTGCTCACATAGATTTTATATCCACACTCAACTATAGGCCGTTCTTCATATTTTGGGGGCTTTTAGTCAGATATACTAGTTTGTGCCTGTATAGTATTGGTGTAGATGGGAGTGTAGGGCATGGGTTACATGGCACTGTGGTGGGATACTGATGGGAGGTATTGGTGCTGTGTTTGAGGCTTCTACTGGGTATTTTCCTACAAATACTGGAACAGCTCACTGCTTAGAATGATCCTTCCCAGCTCTATAATATATTATATATACCCCACAATGCAGGCTCACACACACATTTGTCTCAAGTGTGTTGTAGGGACACAGATACAGTCTTGGTCATGTGACTAAAGGCTACTTTACACACTGCGATATCGGTCCCGATATCGCTAGTGTGGGTACCCGCCCCCATCTGTTGCGCGACACGGGCAAATCGCTGCCCATGCCGCACAACACCGACCAGACCCGTCACACATACTTACCTGCCCGGCGACGTCGCTGTGACCGGCGAACCGCCTCCTTTCTAAGGGGGCGGTCCGTGCGGCGTCACAGCGACGTCACTGAGCGACCGCCCAATAGCAGCGGAGGGGCGGAGATGAGTGGCCGGAACATCCCGCCCACCTCCTTCCTTCCTCATAGCGGCTGGGAGGCAGGTAAGGAGAGGTTCCTCGTTTCTGCGGTGTCACACGGAGCGATGTGTGCTGCCGCAGGAGCGACGAACTACATCGTTACTGCTACAGTAACGATAATCGAGAATGGAGACCCATGTCACAGATAGGATGCCACTAGGTACACTGAGTGTTTGCTAGTATAATGGCTTACTTATAATTAGTTGGAGTGTGCAACGCAGGCAGATGCGCTCTGCAAATATCTTGGCACTAGTGGGACTATAGCAAAGTCCAATAGCCACGTATAGGATGCCACTAGGTACACTGAGTGTTTGCTAGTAAAATTGCTTAGTTTAAAAAAGTTGGAGTGTGCAATGCAGGCAGACGTGCTCTGCAAATGTCTTTGCACTAGTGGGACTATAGCAAAGTCCAATAGCCACAGATAGGATGCCACTAGGTACACTGAGTGTTTGCTAGTATAATGGCTTACTTATAATTAGTTGGAGTGTGCAACGCAGGCAGATGCGCTCTGCAAATGTCTTGGCACTAGTGGGACTATAGCAAAGTCCAATAGCCACGTATAGGATGCCACTAGGTACACTGAGTGTTTGCTAGTATAATGGCTAAGTTAAAATTAGTTGGAGTGTGCAACGCAGGCAGATGCGCTCTGCAAATGTCTTGGCACTAGTGGGACTATAGCAAAGTCCAATAGCCACGTATAGGATGCCACTAGGTACACTGAGTGTTTGCTAGTAAAATTGCTTAGTTTAAAAAAGTTGGAGTGTGCAATGCAGGCAGACGTGCTCTGCAAATGTCTTTGCACTAGTGGGACTATAGCAAAGTCCAATAGCCACAGATAGGATGCCACTAGGTACACTGAGTGTTTGCTAGTATAATGGCTTAGTTATAATGAGTTGGAGTGTGCAGAGGACAGGAGGGTACAGTGGCAGGATTGTGGTGCTCTGGGTAGAGGAATGGAAGCCTGCCTTTCTATTCCCTCCTAATGGTGAAATGCAGGGAGGAAATCCCTGACCTTGGCTACACAGATGCTGTTGCTGTTTGCAGGACCTGTCACCTATGGCTCTCTGACCCTGCCGGTTTGAGTTCTTAAAAGGACTGCTATAAATTGCTCTCCCTATGCTGTCTAACGCTGTGTATGCAGCGCATACAGCTGTATCGGCTATAGGACTCAGGAGGACGGAGCTGCGACAGTGATGTCTGACACCAAAGACGCAGAAGGCAGATAATGGCGTCCGTGAAGAAAATGTCCGGTTTTATAATGCAGGGACATGTGACATGCAGATCCTATCACACATGCCGTTGCTTCTCTGGCTCAAAGTCAACTTAGCTGTGTGTGTGTCTGTGATTGGCTGACATGCTGGCCCGCCCCACAAGACGCGCGCACTTAGGGAAGGAAGACAAGGAAAAAAAAAAAAAAATGGCGATCGCCATTATAGAAACAGCAGTGATCTGAAGGCGCTGTTCACGCACACTATACACTGAAATTTGATAATAGTTTGATTCACAGAGTGACTTACACTATTACAGCAGAAACCAAGCTATGATTTAGCTGTTTTTTGGCTGCTAGAACCGTTCTCGAACGTTTCTAGAACTATCGAGCTTTTGCAAAAAGCTCGAGTTCTAGTTCGATCTAGAACATGCCCCAAAATCACTCGAGCCTAGAACTGGAGAACCACGAACCACGAACCGTGCTCAACTCTATCCAGGAGCTTTGGTTCCCTGAGTTTCCAATAGCAAATGTCTAGAAAAAACTCTGTCCATTGGCACAACTCAGCAAGAAAACGAGAAGACCGAGAAGATATATTTCATTTATCTTAATGCCACCTTATTAACAGCACTAAACCCTTCTATTATGTCCCTTAGCCTTTTGAGCTTATCCTCTGGTAAGCGGAAGACCATGCCTCTGGTATCGATCTCAGTGCCTAAAAACTGTATTATAGTAGCCAATCAGAATACAAAAGGATGCATAGGAAGCGTGACTTTATTTCAATATTTTAAAACAATCCAATAAAATGAAGAAAAGTCACTCATACAAGATCCACAGAAGTTGTATAATACATACATAAATCAAAACACTATAAGGCCTGTTTCACACGTCAGTGATTCTGGTACGTTTGTGCTTTATTTTAAACATAACAGAATCACTGAGATACGCAGATCCATTATAATGAATGGGTCTGCTCACACATCAGTGATTTTTCACTGCACGTGTCTCCGTGCGGCGTACCCGCGTGTCCGTGATTGCTGCACGGAGACATGTCCATTTTTTTCTGGCATCACTGATAGGATGTCCATAAGGTGGCAGCAGAGCATAACAGAAAAAGGTGCCTATTGTGCACTGAAAAGACCCAATGTGATGCACCAGACATATAGAGCCCTAATGGATTCACAAATATAAGATATATCATGAATGACTACTGCATAATGAACGCTAGCATGAAAAAAGAAAGGAATCCATAAAAATAAATAATAAATGGTGCACATATGTTAGAGCCCCACCGAAGGACAAAAAAAGTCTGATGGAAATAGAGAGCATATAGGAACAATAAGAATGTGCAACAGAGAGGAAGGTGAGAATGCAGGATCAATCACTGCCTGTCAGATATTAATAATCAGGGAAATAACTCTGGAGCAGACGCACAAATTAGGGTCTTACCTGGTAAGGTAACAAATAATTAATAGTAGTTGCACTCACCTCTTAAGGTTGTGCCAGTCACAACCCCTAAATGCACGTTACAAATGGCGACAGCCGCAGCCCCTAGTAGAAGAGCAATAACGTATAGGAGGAAAATCGGGTGCGTGCCGCGCTGTCACCAAAGGAAACTGATGTTAATTATTTCATCTCTTTATTCTTTTTTCCGGTCAAT
The DNA here is from genome assembly GCF_048569485.1 of Anomaloglossus baeobatrachus. Taxonomy (NCBI): domain Eukaryota; kingdom Metazoa; phylum Chordata; class Amphibia; order Anura; family Aromobatidae; genus Anomaloglossus; species Anomaloglossus baeobatrachus. The sequence goes on along the minus strand of NW_027442097.1, from coordinate 167,016 downwards.
GTGTTTCAGAGATCACTGTCTCCTTCATCAGGGCAAAAAAAGAACAGTATGCAATCAAAGGAGGAAGAACCTCTATATATACACATATGGAGCTACGTCAGAGGACTGACTGCTGTATTTCAAATACTGCCGGGATGGTCAACTGTTACAATACCGGCCATAAAAGTTCTCAAGTGATATATTGAGAAACATTTATAAAATCACTGGGGTATAGTGTTTCAAATTTCATCAGCTTTTTGAGACAAAAATCAGAAAAAGAAGAAGAAGAAGGACAAAATGAAAAAAAGAAAAAAAAGAAGAAAAAAAAAACAAAAAGGGAGCATTGAGCTCCAGACCCTGTATTGAGTCTTAGAAGTGTAGTGACAAGTGCATCTGTCCACAACCCTGTAAGGGTGAACGGGATGACGGACAAGAAAAATTATGTTCGTGGCAAAAAATGGTGGTGTTGCTATATAAAATTGCATTAAGAATAAAGAAAGGAAAAATTTCTTTATAAAAGTAGTGAAGAAAAAAGTGGAAAAAAGGGGAGTGTAAGCCATTTTACTAATAAATAGTGATGAGCGAGCATGCTTGTTACTACTCGGTACTCGCACGAGTATCACTGTACTCGGTCTACTCGACGGGGACCGAGTAATCTCGCGATACTCGTGCTGTACTCGTGGTCTTCATCCCTGCATGTTGGCGCTCTTTTGAGAGCCAGCCCTCATGCAGGGATTGGCTGGCAGACCACTGCAATGCCACAGCCCTGTTAGTTGTGGAATTGCAGTGATTGGCCGGCCTGCACAGCGTGACCGAGCCTTTATACCGGCGGGCGCGCTGTGCTCTGCTCACAGCTATCCAGACAGTCAGTGCAGGGAGAGGGTCGCTGCTTCAGGGAAAGGTTTGCGGCCCTTTATAGCTATTTCCGTAGCAGGGCTGCAAACAGTGTGACCAAAAGTCCTTCTCAGGACTATTCTAGTTGTATACAGGCAGGCAGGGTATAGCCAGGTCGGAGTACAGTAGCAGAGTCCTTCTCAGGACTATTGTTGCTGTATACAGGCAGGGTATAGCCAGGTTGGAATACAGGCTAGTGACCAAAAGAGTCCTTGTCAGGACTATTGTAGCAGTATACAGGCAGGCAGGCAGGCAGGCAGGGTATATAGCCATTCCTAGTGGTGACCGTATACCAGCCTTCATCATATCTGGGGATGGTGTACACAGTCTAAAACAGTCCTGATAGTGTCAGACTTCTCAGCAATTGTCGCTCCTAAAACCTGTTAGGTTCTTAGTGCGTCCGTGCTTGCATTTAAAAACCGCACGTGTGTGCCTGTCGGTGGCAGCGTACAGGTGCACTTGTGTGCGTTTTTACCAAACTATTATATAACGCACAAGTGTAGTGTATAATACACGTCAGTCAGCAGTGGCTGATAGTGTCAGAGTTCTCGTCATTAATTTTTGCTCCTAAAACCTGTGTTAGGTTCTTAGTGCGTCCGTGCTTGCATTTAAAAACCGCACGTGTGTGCCTGTCGGTGGCAGCGTACAGGTGCACTTGTGTGCGTTTTTACCAAACTATTATATAACGCACAAGTGTAGTGTATAATACACGTCAGTCAGCAGTGGCTGATAGTGTCAGAGTTCTCGTCATTAATTTTTGCTCCTAAAACCTGTGTTAGGTTCTTAGTGCGTCCGTGCTTGCATTTAAAAACCGCACGTGTGTGCCTGTCGGTGGCAGCGTACAGGTGCACTTGTGTGCGTTTTTACCAAACTATTATATAACGCACAAGTGTAGTGTATAATACACGTCAGTCAGCAGTGGCTGATAGTGTCAGAGTTCTCGTCATTAATTTTTGCTCCTAAAACCTGTGTTAGGTTCTTAGTGCGTCCGTGCTTGCATTTAAAAACCGCACGTGTGTGCCTGTCGGTGGCAGCGTACAGGTGCACTTGTGTGCGTTTTTACCAAACTATTATATAACGCACAAGTGTAGTGTATAATACACGTCAGTCAGCAGTGGCTGATAGTGTCAGAGTTCTCGTCATTAATTTTTGCTCCTAAAACCTGTGTTAGGTTCTTAGTGCGTCCGTGCTTGCATTTAAAAACCGCACGTGTGTGCCTGTCGGTGGCAGCGTACAGGTGCACTTGTGTGCGTTTTTACCAAACTATTATATAACGCACAAGTGTAGTGTATAATACACGTCAGTCAGCAGTGGCTGATAGTGTCAGAGTTCTCGTCATTAATTTTTGCTCCTAAAACCTGTGTTAGGTTCTTAGTGCGTCCGTGCTTGCATTTAAAAACCGCACGTGTGTGCCTGTCGGTGGCAGCGTACAGGTGCACTTGTGTGCGTTTTTACCAAACTATTATATAACGCACAAGTGTAGTGTATAATACACGTCAGTCAGCAGTGGCTGATAGTGTCAGAGTTCTCGTCATTATTTTTTGCTCCTAAAACCTGTTAGGTTCTTAGTGCGTCCGTGCTTGCATTTAAAAACCGCACGTGTGTGCCTGTCGGTGGCAGCGTACAGGTGCACAATTTGCACAAACTTTGATATAACGCCCAAGTCTAGTGAATACACGTCAGCACAGCATTGCAAAATGCGCAAGGGCGTTGGCAAGGAACAAGGAAGTGGACGTGATGGTGGTGCAGGCAGAGGCCGAGGTCGTGGGCAAGCTCTAATTTTGCCACAACAAAGGGCCACATCTAGTCGCTCGCACATCCTGTCCCAAATTCTTGGGGACCGCAGCAGTACACCGCTCTTGAACCAAGACCAGTGTCAACAGGTTGTTAGTTGGATAGCGGATAATGCTTCCAGTCAGATTGGCACCACCACAAACACTCTGTCTTCCACCATGTCAAGTGTCAGTAGCCGTGATACTGCACCGCACATTTCAGAACCTGATCCTCCTTCCTACCACAAGGCTGAGTACACGTCCTCGGACATTAATGATCCCACACTTGGACACTCGGAAGAGCTGTTCACGTTTCCATTCGCACATTCTGGCCTCTCGCCAGCTCATGTTGAAGTGGGTCATGAGGAGATCGTATGTACAGATGGCCAAATATTTGAGCAGCCACGTTCTCACGAAGTTGGCAACGTGTCTCAACAAGGGGTGGACGATGATGAGACACAATTGTCAGGAAGTCAGGAGGAGGAGCAGGGTGCGGAAGAGGAAGACGACGTGGTGGATGATCCAGTAACTGACCCAACCTGGCAGGAGGATATGCAGAGCGAGGACAGCAGTGCACAGGGGGAGGGAGGCGTAGCATCCCAACAGGCAGTAAGAAGCAGGGTGGTGGCTCCAGGCAGAAGTCAGGCAACCGTTCCCCGGAACAACAACACGACACAAGGTGCCTATACAAATGTTAGGTCTTCCCGAGTCTGGCAGTTTTTTAAGTTGGATCCAGATGATTCTAAAAAGGCCATTTGCAACACCTGCCGTGCCAGCATCAGCAGGGGTACCAAAACTAGCAGCCTGACCACCACCAGCATGATCAGGCACATGTCAGCCAAGCACCCGACTTTGTGGGAAGTACAACAGAGTCGAGGAGCAGTGCTTGCTAATGTCACTGCTACGTCTTCGCTGGTTGTGCATGCGAGCCAATCCCCTGTCCATGCTGCCTGCGAACAAGCCTCCTCCGGTCCTGCACCTGCAGTTGCCTACTCAGAAATAACACCATCATCAAGCACGTCCTTGTCCCAGCGCAGCGTTCAGTTATCCATTCAGCAAACCTTTGAACGCAGGCGCAAATACATTGCCAACACCCCACATGCCACAGTTCTAAATGCTAACATTTCGCGACTGCTTGCGCTGGAAATGTTGCCTTTTAGGCTGGTGGAGACAGAAGCATTCCGCGACCTGATGGCGGCAGCTGTCCCACGTTACTCGGTCCCCAGCCGCCACTATTTCTCCCGGTGTGCCGTCCCCGCGTTGCATAACCACGTGTCACAAAACATCACACGTGCCCTGAACAACGCTGTTTCACCCAAAGTCCACCTAACCACAGACACGTGGACAAGTGCTTGTGGGCAAGGCCGCTACATCTCGTTGACGGCACACTGGGTTAATATTGTGGAAGCTGGGACCCAGTCTGAGCGAGGGACGGAACACGTCCTTCCCACACCAAGGTTTGCAGGCCCTACCTCAGTCAGTGTTTCACCCACACTCTACAGCTCCGGAATGTCATGCTCTTCAGCCTCCTCCTCCTCCTGCGCATCCTCATCCACTGTACCCTCCACACCAGTCCCAAGCTGGAAGCACTGCAGCACTGCCTCGGCGAAGCGGCAACAGGCTGTGCTGAAGCTAATCTGCATAGGTGACAAACCCCACAATGCAGAAGAGCTGTGGACAGCTCTGAAACAGCAGGCAGATCACTGGCTCACACCTCTGAACCTAAAGCCAGGAAAGGTCGTGTGAGACAATGGCCGGAACCTGGTGGCGGCTTTGAGGCGAGGCCAGCTGACACATGTTCCATGCGTGGCCCATGTGCTCAACCTCGTGGTTCAGCGGTTTCTAAAGTCATACCCAGAGCTGTCTGATCTGCTGGTAAAAGTTCGCCGCCTGTCTGCACATTTTCGAAAGTCACCTACTGCTTCAGCCGGCCTTGCCGGCTTTCAGCGCAGTTTGCATCTTCCGGCTCACAGACTGGTGTGTGATGTCCCCACGCGTTGGAATTCAACTCTGCACATGTTGGTCAGGATATGTGAGCAGAAGAGGGCAGTTGTTGAGTACCTGCATCACCTAAGCCGTCGGGAAATGGGTCAAACTCCACACATAACACCTGAGGAGTGGAGATGGATGTCCGACCTATGTACCATCCTCCAAAACTTTGAGGACTCCACCAAGATGGTGAGTGGTGATGACGCCATTATTAGCGTCACCATACCGCTACTCTGCCTTCTAAAACGGTCTCTGCTCAAAACCAAACATGATGCATTGCAGGCGGAGCGCGATGAGTTGCAGCAAGAAACAGTAGTGGGTGTGGGTGATAACACACAGCCCAGCCTCGTCTCATCACAACGTGCAGTGGAGGACTATGACGAGGAGGAGGATGAAGACATGGAGCAAATCTCCGGCCAAATTGAGGATATGACATGCACACCAGTCATATCCTCGGTTCAGCGTGGCTGGCCAGAGGACAGGGTAGATGAGGAGGAGGAGGAGGAGGAGGAGGACAGCATGTTCAGTCAACGTGTTGGTCAGGCTACTGAAGTCCTGGCTGTTAAGAGTCTGGCGCACATGGCTGACTTTATGGTAAGCTGCCTGTCTCGTGACCCTCGCGTTAAGAACATCTTGGCCGACAATCATTACTGGTTGGTAACACTGTTAGACCCACGCTACAAGGAGAACTTTATGTCTCTTATTCCCGAGGCGGAGAGGTCAACCAAAATGCAGCAGTTCCGGAAGGCCATAGTCACGGAAGTAGGCAAAGCATTCCCCTCACAAAACGCTAGCGGCATAGGTCAGGAATCAGTGGACAACCAAGGCGTACAGCCGAGAGAGGCACAAGTCCAATCCGCCAGAGGTAGGGGAACAGTCTTTAAGATGTGGGACAGTTTTCTCAGCCCCTCACGTACCACAGCCCCTGAGGTGCGGGGTAGTGCCACAAGAAATCCTAAGTTTGCCCAGATGCTCAAGGAGTACCTTGCAGATCGAACAACTGTACTCCGACATTCCTCTGTGCCTTACAATTATTGGGTATCCAAGGTGGACACGTGGCATGAATTGGCTCTCTACGCCTTGGAAGTCCTGGCCTGCCCTGCCGCTAGCGTTTTGTCAGAGCGTGTTTTTAGTGCCGCAGGTGGAATCATTACAGATAAACGCACCCGCCTGTCAACTGAAAATGCTGACAGGCTGACTCTGATCAAGATGAACAAGGGTTGGATTGGGCCAGACTTCACCACACCACCAGCAAATGAGAGCGGAATTTAAAGTTTGTAACGGGAATTTGCCATGTACCTCCAGTCACCCATGGGTACACACTTCTGGACTTTGGATAATCGCTGGACTGCTCCTCCTTCTCCTCATGCGCCACCATGATGACCGTTACAAGAGTTAGGCCTTTGTTTCAGGTATACCCCCAGTGGTAAATTTTTTCGCCCATTCTTTGCAGAATGGACATTACAACGACAGGAGACCCGCTCCTTTGCAATGGGAACAATGTTTTGAGGCCCTCATGCACGTCTCTATGCAGGGACAACGTGGAGCCTCCCAATTTTTGGCTGCCCTGCCAAAGGGCTATACTATAATACACCCACTTCCTGACAATGGACACTTAATGTTTTGAGGCCCTCATGCACGTCTCTATCCAGGGACAACGTGGAGCCTCCCAATTTTTGGCTGCCCTGCCAAAGGGCTATACTACAAAAGACCCACTTCCTGACAATGGACACTTAATGTTTTGAGGCCCTCATGCACGTCTCTATCCAGGGACAACGTGGAGCCTCCCAATTTTTGGCTGCCCTGCCTAAGGGCTATACTATAATACACCCACTTCCTGACAATGGACACTTAATGTTTTGAGGCCCTCATGCACGTCTCTATCCAGGGACAACGTGGAGCCTCCCAATTTTTGGCTGCCCTGCCAAAGGGCTATACTACAAAAGACCCACTTCCTGACAATGGACACTTAATGTTTTGAGGCCCTCATGCACGTCTCTATCCAGGGACAACGTGGAGCCTCCCAATTTTTGGCTGCCCTGCCTAAGGGCTATACTATAATACACCCACTTCCTGACAATGGACACTTAATGTTTTGAGGCCCTCATGCACGTCTCTATCCAGGGACAACGTGGAGCCTCCCAATTTTTGGCTGCCCTGCCAAAGGGCTATACTATAATACACCCACTTCCTGACAATGGACACTTAATGTTTTGAGGCCCTCATGCACGTCTCTATCCAGGGACAACGTGGAGCCTCCCAATTTTTGGCTGCCCTGCCAAAGGGCTATACTACAAAAGACCCACTTCCTTCCAATGGGCACTTCAGGTTTACAGGCCCTCATGCACGTCTCTATCCAGGGACAACGTGGAGCCTCCCAATTTTTGGCTGCCCTGCCTAAGGGCTATACTATAATACACCCACTTCCTGACAATGGACACTTAATGTTTTGAGGCCCTCATGCATGTCTCTATCCAGGGACAACGTGGAGCCTCCCAATTTTTGGCTGCCCTGCCAAAGGGCTATACTACAAAAGACCCACTTCCTTCCAATGGGCACTTCAGGTTTACAGGCCCTCATGCACGTCTCTATCCAGGGACAACGTGGAGCCTCCCAATTTTTGGCTGCCCTGCCAAAGGGCTATACTACAAAAGACCCACTTCCTTCCAATGGGCACTTCAGGTTTACAGGCCCTCATGCACGTCTCTATCCAGGGACAACGTGGAGCCTCCCAATTTTTGGCTGCCCTGCCTAAGGGCTATACTATAATACACCCACTTCCTGACACTGGACACTTAATGTTTTGAGGCCCTCATGCACGTCTCTATCCAGGGACAACGTGGAGCCTCCCAATTTTTGGCTGCCCTGCCTAAGGGCTATACTACAATAGACCCACTTCCTTACAATGGGCACTTCAGGTTTACAGGCCATCATGCACGTCTGTATGCAGGGGCATTGGTGAACCTCACAATTTTGGACTGCCCTGGCAAAGGAAAATACTACAAAGACTCAGTTCCTCAAAATGGGCACATTAGACTCAGAGGCCTTTATGTACGTCTCTTCTCAGGGACATCGGAGTGCCACACAATGTTTTACGTAAAATCTTTCATGTATTGATCTCAAAAAGTAACATACATTAGCTCTATCTCACTATTGGGTATGTGCCCTTAACATTTCCGCTATGAAAAATCATTTTGGTGTCATTTTGGAAGGTTTTCTGGTGAGTCCGTAAAAATGGCGTAAAACGCGGACAAAATTATTCACAGCTGTGACTTTTGAGTGATAAATGCTTCAAGGGGTCTTCCCCATGCTGTTGCCATGTCATTTGAGCACTCTTCGGAGACTTTTGTGCCATTTTTAGGGTTTCTACATGCTGCCGGTGGTCATTTCACAAAAATACTCGGGTCTCCCATAGGATAACATTGGGCTCGGTGCTCGGGCCGAGTACACGAGTATCTTGGGAGGCTCGGCCCGAGCTTCGAGCACCCGAGCTTTTTAGTACTCGCTCATCACTACTAATAAACCTAAAAAATAAAAATAAATTGAATAAAAATCATGAATATTGTGTTATAACAGGAAATTCGGTGTAAGAATGAATATCCGGGATGAGAGTTCAGCGAATGAGTTATAGAAATTGTTACAAAAAGGAGTGTGTACGGTTTATGCGTAAATTTTCAGAATGCGTACATGAAAATTATATGTATGTGAGAATGTCCCCCATGCTTTGTAAAAAGTTATTTATGAAAATGTAAATAAAATATATAAAAATGCCTAATTATTTATAATTTATGAGAAAGATATATATGTATGGAAGAATGTTATAAGGTGTCCAAGAACCATAAAGAAAAAGGGTGCATATATAATGTTAGAGGTCTAGAGTTCCACCAGGCTATATCACCCCTAAAGAAATAGAAAGAAGACCTTACTACCTGTGTACCCCAAAAAAAGCTATATTTCTTAGCCAGGATTATGGTGGAGATATGCACAAGTGAAATAAGAATATAAAGTAATACAATAAGATTATAAAACCAATATGTGTGCATTCATGCACCACCCGGTACGCTACCCTTGCCAAATTGCTCACTCTAGATCCCCACACGATCCATGAAGCCGTTCCCCCAGTCACACCGCCTGCTGCCGGTTCCCACTCATCCCTGGGGGAGTTAGGCGAGTGGTATCGAGAGCTACATGTCGGCACTGATGATACCCCCATACACCACAAGGAAGGGGTATACCGGGTGGTACAGGAGTATGAGCGGGTTTTTAGCAAGCACCCTCTAGATTTTGGGCAGATTAAAGGGGTTCAACACCACATCCCTACCGGTACACACTCCCCTATTAAAGAGAGATACAGGCCTATTCCCCCTGCGCACTACCAATGCGCCAAAGACATGTTGAGGAACATGAAGGAGGCAGGGGTTATTAGGGACAGCTGTAGTCCCTGGGCCGCTCCGTTGGTGCTGGTTAAGAAGAAGGATGGCACCATGCGGATGTGTGTGGATTACCGGAAGATTAACCAGATAACGCATAAGGATGCTTACCCTCTGCCCCGCATCAAAGAGTCCCTGGCCTCGCTGAGAACCGCTAACTACTTCTCCACCCTTGACCTCACCAGCGGGTACTGGCAGGTGGCCGTGGCACCGGAAGACCGAGAGAAGACTGCCTATGGGACCGTTTTGCTGTACTTGGATGATGTGATTGTGTACTCACAGACGTATGAAGCCCACCTGGAGCACCTAGCCGAGGTGTTCGCGTCCCTTGCCAAGTATGGGATGAAGTTGAAGCCCTCAAAGTGTCATCTGCTGAAACCCAGAGTGCAGTACCTAGGACATGTGGTTGGTGCGGAAGGTGTCGCCCCCAACCCCGAGAAGATCACCGCCATCCAAGACTGGCCGAGACCGACCACAGTGAGGGAAGTGAGGCAGTTTCTGGGCCTGGTGGGATATTACCGTCGCTTCATTAAGGGGTACACAAAGATGGCTGCCCCCATGCAAGACCTCCTCGTAGGACAGACCAAGGGTGGTAGATCCCTAGTAGCCCCATTGGTGTGGGAAGAAAAGCATGAGGAATCCTTCCGCCAGCTGAGAACAGCCCTGACCGGAGAGGAAATCCTAGCGTACCCTGACTACAGCCGCCCATTCATCCTCTACACCGACGCCAGCAATGTGGGCTTGGGGGCTGTTCTATCCCAGGTCCAAGACAGAAGGGAAAAGGTAATAGCTTATGCTAGCCGAAAACTCCGACCGACTGAGAGGAACCCTGAGAACTACATCTCCTTCAAGCTTGAGCTCTTGGCACTGGTGTGGGCTATCACCGAGCGGTTCCGCCATTACCTGGCAGCAGCCAAGTTCACCGCGTACACAGACAATAACCTGCTGACCCATCTAGATACGGCCAAGCTGGGCGCGTTGGAGCAGCGGTGGGTGACCAGGTTAGCCAACTACGATTTCACCATCAAGTACCGGGCCGGCCGTACCAACGTCAATGCCAATGCACTCTCCCGGATGCCCCACCTGTCGGAAGAGGGGCCAGAGGATGATGACCTCGAAGAGATCGAGTTGCCTGCATTTCACCGGCCATTCACTGAGAAGGTGCACGTCTACCAACAACGGGTGAACCTGGATCCGCTGCCCCGACAGGACTGGCAGGAAGCTCAGGACCAGGCACCTGCTGTCCGCCTGGTCAAGACTCTAGTGGAACAGGGTTCTGCTGGGATAGACCCTGCTGCCCCTGCCGAAGCCCAACGTCTGTGGCAAGAACGGACCCGGCTATACCTACACCAGGGGAAGTTGTATCGCGAGCTGATTAATCCAAAGACTCACGAGAAGATCCGCCAGCTGGTGATTCCCCAGGCTAACGTGCCCACCGTCCTGCAAGCATACCATGATGGTGCAGTGCACTTCGGGTGGAAGAAGCTAGAGATGTTGTTAAGAGAGCGGTTCTATTGGAGTGGAATGTGGGAATCTGTGGAGGCCTGGTGCCGAGAATGTGGCCCTTGCGCATTGAGAAGGAAGGACGAGGCCAGCCAGAAGGCACCCCTACACCCGATCATTACACACCAACCGCTGGAGCTGGTTGCCCTTGACCATGTAAAGCTCACCCCCAGCCGAAGTGGGTACACCTACGCTCTGACCATCGTAGACCACTACTCGAGGTTCCTGGTGGTTGTCCCAGTTAAGGACTTAACCGGCCGCACCGCTGCTAAGGCTTTCCAGGCTTATTTCTGTTGACCGCATTGGTACCCGGAGAGGGTGCTTACCGACCAGGGTCCGGCCTTTGAAGCAGAGGTATTCCAGGAATTCTGCCAGTTGTACGGCTGCAAGAAAATCCGGACCACGCCTTACCACGCCCAAACCAATGGCATTTGTGAAAAGATGAACCACTTGGTCCTGGGCCTCCTCAAGACGTTACCACTGGAAGAGCGGAACCTGTGGCTGGAGAAGCTACCTGACCTGGTCGATATGTACAACAACATCCCTTCCAGCTCTACGAAATGCACTCCAGCATACCTGATGAGAGCTCGTCCCGGCCGGCTACCAGTGGATCTGGAAATGGGCTTGGAAGCTTCAGAAGCACTCCTGTCGACAGCTGAATGGGACACTCGGCGGAGGACACAGTACCGACAGGTCCAGGAGTATGTTGAAAAGAACTTGTGCCGGAGTCGGGGACAACAGGAGCAGTGCTTCAACAAGAAGGCGCCTGCCGGTTCCTTCCAACCTGGGGATGTAGTGCTGAAGCGGAAAAGAAGGGCCCACAAGCTGGATGATCAATGGGAAAAAACCCCGTATGTAGTCCAGCCCACAGGATGGGAGAATGGGAAGGCCTACCAGATCAGCCGTGACCAGGGGGGGACTTTGGCCACGGTTTCCCGAGACCACCTGAAGAAGTGCCCACCAGCATTGAGAGTAGCGGATGAGGCTCCAGTTCCCAGTCCAGTGGAGAAGGAAAAAGAGGTAATCCACACCATGATGGGTGATTTTCCAGCAGACTGGCCTACACAGAACGGTGCGGTGATCCTTCCAGTGATACTGTTCCCACAACCCGTGGATGAAGAAATGATGGAAACGGTTAACCGCGAGCCAGTGCCCAGGGATGTACCTGTACCCAGCTCCCCTACGCCTCCGCCTGCCCCACATGATAGCAGGGAGGAGGAACTGACTGTTCCCTCTGCCCCACTGCCTGTCACCACTGACACCGGACCCCGAAGGTCCACTCGCCCCAACCTAGGTAGACCCCCACTTAGGTACAGGGAAACTACTCTTTAAAAGGGGGGGGCTTTATGTGTTGAGTGTACCAGTTTGAAAGTTTTAAATGATAAGTAAAGATGATCAACCAAAGAAGTTTACCTGATTGAACCGTGATTAAACCGGCCGTTGCCGGCAACTGTTGTCCCCGTAGGGACTGTGCAACCATTGCGTAAGGAACTGCTTACGGACAAGCCCGAGAACTTGCAGGGCAACCACAAACTTAGTGCAATGTAAATAAAAATGTTTGTTGGCTTGACACCGTTACCGCCTCCGGAGAGGCTGATTTGGGAGGATGGGCCTGGAGGAAAGGGATGGCCTAGGCCCGCCACTACCGTAACCGGTGGCGATCCTCCGGGGGTTCAGGGGTCCCCTTGGACGTGGGCCCCCTGAAAGAGACAGAACCCGCTCGGGCAACTTGGTGCTGGACTGGGGTCAAGGGGTGCTGCCCGCTTCTTAGGGGCAGCATCAGGGCCAGGTTGTTTGGGTGGGAGAAGAGCGGAAGCTGTACCGTTGTAAAATGTTTATGATGCTTTTACATGTTTTACCGTTTTATTCTTTTTCAGTTGTGAAAATAAAACCGGTGATGGACGGGCAGCCCGCGGACGGTCTGCATTTTACTATAGGGGAATGTGGCGCCCTGGACAAGCCAGGTCGTCACAGGTACTACACCAACACACTCTACACTCCGGCTAGGCACACCGAAGCTAAACACAAATCCTAGTTGCCTTCCTCCAGGGGCTGATGTCCACACCAGGGGGTGGGCCAGGCGGTTGATCCCACCCACCGAGGAGTTCACAGTCCTGGAGGCGGGAAAAGGAGTCAGATTAGAGATCAGTTTTGGAGTTAGAGAAGTGAAGAGGAGAGGAGACTGACCGTGTCCGGGTGTGTGGCCCGGGCACTCAGCAAGGTTGGCAGACGGTGGTGACCTTCTGCAGGAGAGGCTGATTGGAGTGAACCGTACGGACCGGGGATGGGCAGTGGCCCGCCGGTACCAGATCGGGGAGTGAAGAGAAGCCAGCACCATCCGGCAGGGCCTACGGACCCCGACCAGGCTAGGAGTCGCCGTAAAACCGGTCAAATCCGTTAGCGACAGGAACCTCCAGGGTTTCCCAGCAGTCAAGACCCGATTGAAGGCAACAGCTCACACCGTAGAGGGAAGCACAGTCACCGCCAAGGCTACAGTTCCCAGGGCCAGAGCCTGCGGGCAAAAGGGGCTCCCTCAGCATCCATCCAAGCTGGGGAGCGGGTTACCGGTGGGAAGCCCGCTAGATTTTGGGGGAATAAAAGGGGTCCAACACCACATCCCCACAGGTGCACACCCACCCATCAAAGAGAGCTATAAGCCAATACCACCTTCACATTGCCAGTGTACCAAGGACATGTTGAGCAACATGAAGGCGGCTGGGGTTATCCGTGACAGTTGTAGCCTTTGGGCAGCTCTGTTGATCCTGTTAAAAAAGAAGGACGGCACCACTCCCCGTATTGAGGAATCGCTAGCTGCATTGAGAACTGCAAATTATTTTTCTACCCTTGATCTCACTAGTCACTATTGGCAAGTGTCCGTTGCTGAGGCAGACCCCTATGGGTCTCTGCGAGTTCAAAAGCATGCCCTTCGAGCTGTGCAATGCGCCAGGAACCTTCCAGAGGCTGATGGAATGCTGCTTGGGACAAGATTTTAGGGTGTATAAAAAGGGAGATTAGATCCCGTGATCCCAACGTATTGTTACACCTCTATAAATCACTTGTAAGGCTACATCTGGAATATGGGAACCAGTTTTGGGCTCCACATTTTAAAAAGGACATTCAGAAGTTAGAGTCAGTTCAAAGGTGGGCAACTAGACTACTACAAGGAATGGAAGGCCTCCCATATGATGACAAGTTGAAAAAGTTATTAAGTGATTATTGGCTGCAATGGGGCTTTCTGGCTGGTGCCAGCCTCTCTTCTTAGCACACAGGAACCACAATCCCTACACCATGCTTCAATGGATTCTCTCATCCCAGCCCAGTAAAACTACATATTTTACACAGTCATAAGCAGCCAAAAGGGATCTATTCTATTCAATTGCAAATGATCTAGATAAGACTGAGAATAAGATACTGCACGGGACATAGCAGAGTTGGTCAAGTTGAGTGGAGATGAGTTTGCTATTTGGCACAGCTTTTTGCATCAATAAAGCAAGTAAAAGGTGTGAAAGATAAAAAAAGGGTGAAAGTGTGAAAAGTGAATTGGCCAAATTGAGGTGCATATAAAGTTTTTGCTTTCTTTCAATTCACTAATGGGGCTCATTTGAATCAGGTGAATTGAGTTCTGCTTTTGGAAACTGGGTTAAGAAGGGGTGCACCGGTCCTGGAGGTACTGCAATACCAGGTCAATGCGTGGAGTGGACAGAGCAAGATTTTTTCCATCTCCTTGTTCTAAAAATCCATTTAATATATGGTCCCCAGAGAGGGGACGTATCAGATATTAAACTGATAAGAACAGATTTAATTTTTTTTTTTTTCTGTTTATCAGTAGGACTTCAAAATAACAAAGGTGATCGCCTCCCGTTGCCTGGGAACCGTCCAGGCACAAGAGGGCTATGTGTCACCAGAAGGCGCACACACTTCCTCAAGGCCGGCAGACGTGCAATCCCAGGCACCTTCCAGTACCGACCAAGGTAGCGTCCTCCGAAACTACACTTGATCTTAGCCAAAAGGCCGAGAAGCTATAACCCGAATTGGTTACGGCCTTGAGTGGCACCCTGGCCTATACCGGACACATATTAGGGAGAGGGAGACAAACCCACGCCTACAGAAGACATTTTGTCACCCAAGCCAACCCTTGAAAAGGCTGTTTTGCAGAGCAAAAACAAGAAGAATGGTGCTTTTTGCAGCCGCCGCCCACTGCAATGAATCTGAATAACTCCTCCTTTTGGACACAAGCACCTCCCCTCCCCCTTGCAGTCTTTCCAATTCATGATACAAAAAGACGGACGGACAGGACAGGACAGGACAGGCTGCCTGACTTTCCGTCACTGCCACCCTTTGCCATCCTTGCCCGTAGAAAGCCCTTTCATCATCCCCAAACCCTAATCTTTTCCCTTCCCTTCCCAGATGCGTCTCACTCCCTTTCATTAGGAAGTGAGCGCAGCCTTTTCTCCGTTCTGCACATGCGCGACGTTAAACACAAATGCGCAGGCGTGCGTTCCATTACCCTCACTGCATTCCACTCCCATACAGGAAGTGGGCGCAGCTATTACTACGGTCGCACATAAAAGAACCCACGGCCACCACTGCACATAGCTGACTCCACCACAGGACACCCACTTCTACACCAACGCAGGTAAGACAGGATCGGCACCTCTATGCTCCCGTTACAATCAGGCTCAGTCACCATGTGATAACGCTCTCAACTCTTTAGTTGCAGGCTCCCCTTGCTTCACCTCCACTGGCTGTGCTGCCATTTCCTCTCCCACCTGGAAGGTATACTTTATTCCACTATTTTCCTGTTTCTCTCTTCCCCCTTTTCCCATAACCTACTTTTATCTGCATTTGTGGGGTATCTATATGCTATTTACATCATAGTTTTATTCATTAATATGGAAGGGAAGAGTGCCCATGAGAGTGTTGAACTGCGGAGAGCAAGAGATTAAGCTGCTCCGATTTGCCACCATTGATAAGCTGTTCTCAGTAGATACACATGCTATCCAAACAGCAGCATCCACCATTGCTTCAGCCCACCCATTCAGTGACAGCTCACCAAGTCAGCCAGAGGAGTGGTGTAAGGAATTACACGTAGGCACTGACTCCACACCTTCACATCACAAGAAGGGGGTCTACAGGCTAGTGCAAGAATACGAGCAAGTCTTCAGCAAACATCCGCTAGACTTTTGAAGAATAAAAGGGGTCAAACACTACATCCCCACAAGTGCACACCCACCCATCAAAGAGAGATATAAGCCAAAACTACCTGCACATTACCAGTGTACCAAGGACATGTTGAGCAACATGAAGGAGGCTGGGGTTATCCGTGACAGTTGTAGCCTCTGGGCAGCTCCGTTGGTCCTGTTAAAGAAGAAGGACAGCACCACTCCCCTGTATTGAGGAATAGCTAGCTGCATTGAGAACTGCAAATTATTTTTCTACCCTTGATCTCACTAGTCGCTATTGGCAA
The DNA here is from genome assembly GCF_048569485.1 of Anomaloglossus baeobatrachus. Lineage (NCBI taxonomy): Eukaryota > Metazoa > Chordata > Amphibia > Anura > Aromobatidae > Anomaloglossus > Anomaloglossus baeobatrachus. Next base: position 150,982 of record NW_027442097.1, on the reverse strand, counting down.
GTGTCCGTTGCTGAGGCAGACCGGGAGAAGACCGCCTTTGCCACCCCGATGGGTCTCTGCGAGTTCAAAAGCATGCCCTTCGAGCTGTGCAATTTGCCAGGAACCTTCCAGAGGCTGATGGAATGCTGCTTGGGACACCGAAACTTTGAAACGGTACTGCTATACCTTTATGATGTTATTGTTTATTCTAAAGCAAACAAGATTTTAGGGTGTATAAAAAGGGAGATTAGATCCGGTGATCCCAACGTATTGTTACCCCTCTATAAATCACTTGTAAGGCCACATCTGGAATATGGGGTAAAGTCCTGAGCAGGTTGATAACCATTGGTTTGAGCATGGTAGGGTGTAGTGCGCATCTTCCTGCATCGGTAAAAGCTGCAGAAGTCCTTGAAGATTTCCGCTTCAAAGGCTGTGCCTTGATCTGTGAGGACTCTCTCTGAGTAGCCATGAGGTCTGCATAAGTGTGCTTGGAAGACCTTCGCTGCAGTATGGGCCATTAGATCTTTGACTTGTACCACAACCATAAATCTCGAGTAGTTGTCTACCATCGTAAGTGCATACGTGAGCTCGCCTCGATATTCTGCAACAAAACTCCCTTTTTCGATTTCAGTTTCAGCAAACACTCCTCTTCCTGTAGAAAATATTTATCATTACCTAAGACAGTCATTCTAATGCATGACAATATTAAGGCAATTTAGTTAAAACTTGTTTTAACTCACCTTTAAGGGGATTGATGTATTTCATGGTCAATCCAGGTTTGTCAGTGATGGCACTGACATAATGTATGGCGTCTTTTTCGGGCGTTATCCTTTGCCTTTTCATTGTGAAAATCCAGTTGCCTATATCAAAGCAAATTCTACTACTTGTAAAGTATGCAGAAAATGAAATGTAGAACATATAACATCAACTGCTTAGGAACGCATCATAGGTTAGTACTTAAAAGGATATTGTCATGTTCTAGTCATAATGCAAGCTGGACATTTTTCATGTTACCCTGTAATCGCCGGCCTGTTCTAATGCTCACAAGCCAAGATATAGGCTCAGCTGCTAAGGCTTCCCTCTGCCTTCTGAATGAAACTTGAATATGTCTGGGTCACTGTGTATATAGCAGGTGCTCAGAAAAAATAAGAGTCAATTCAATAGAAATAGCTCTGGCACACTATAGTGATCAATAACGTAAGAAAAGAACTCTTGGAATGCTGAAAATTCTTTATTTGTGCAAAAGGATAATTCATCCAACGTTTCGACCTTGTTTTTAGGTCTTTATCAAGGATAAAGTTATCTAAGATCATAAAGGGTTACAAAACCATATAAACACGTAATTAGTACATAGTACAACATAACAGTACAATATATTGCTACTTGAGAGTACAATGGGTCAAATGACCATGATGCACATACAAAAAATTTTTCCAAAGCCATAGTGAAAACATTTGTACTGAGGAAAGAAAATTTCCACATGACCTATCTGGAGAAACATTCTGGATCAAACAACCAAAAATAGTCAAGCAGGTAAATACACACCTATATGGATAACAGGATGATATGTGTTCAATTGTATAGCGTCATTGCCATTAAGGTACAAATGGAAAACTTGCAATCCTATATAGTGAAGGAAATGAACACATATCATATCAAAGAACACAGGAACATGGGTGTGAGAAAAACCTCAATGTTTATACTTTGTTCTTTATAATGGTGTGAACATGTATATGTCTCAGTACCTTATGCACTTGAGAATTCTAGTGAGTAGATCATGAAAGCCTATTTCAGAACTGGAATCGGTAAATAATTGTAGGTGGAATCTAAATGAAAAGACGGTACAAGTGTTATCATGACACGTGGGCTATAACACAATGGACCGTGTGACAAAGAAGAAAGGAGAGAAAGAAGAGGAAGAAAATGCAACTACCTGTAACATTACGTGATAGTCACTGGTAAGTATCACTTGACAATTCAAGTGAAAAAGGATTCCTTTATTAAAGGGTTCTCAGTCGCCTCAGGATCATGAAATACTAGGGTAAATGATATGAGAATGGGTAAGAAGCACCACTAAAGGAAATATGAGATGCAGGACATATATCTATAAACCCCTGAACTACATGATAGAAATAAAAAGAAGAAAAAAGAAAAAAAAGAAGAAAGAAGAAGAACACATAGAATGCGGAAAGAGAATGGGTACAACTACCTGAGTTACTGCAGGGAGGCCCCTGGTTGGTATTGTGAGGGTTAGTGGAATTCCTTCACTGAAGGGTTCTCAGTTGCCTCAGGTTCGTGAAAAATGCTATAGACAAATAATGCCCGGAGAAAAGGGGTTCATATACAGCGAATAATGGTAATACAAGGTACATGTGTCACATGTAATAGTATATATATATATATTGTACTAAGCTCTACACCAGAAATAGAAAGTAGTCCCTCTGCCTTCTGTCTAGGTGCCCTGAGTTATGTCCTGTAAACTGTCACAGCGACCCAGACACACATGTGTAGTAGGGGAATATCCCTGCTGAGATGCCAGTGCTAGAGCACTCGTTTGCTGTGGATTTGAACGCTATGTGAGCAGTTCTTACCTTCAATGAGCAGAAGTCTCTTTTTTCAGATTTCAATATCTCTGTGGGTATCTGGCAGAAATATGGAATACTCTTTACTGCTAAGACCCTGTACACCACTCCCACTAAAGGGGGCTTTACACGCTGCGACATCGCTAATGCGGAGTCGTTGGGGTCACGGAATTTGTGACGCACATCCGGCCGCATTAGCGATGTTGCTGCGTGTGACACCGATGAGCGATTTTGCATCGCTGCAAAAACGTGCAAAATCGCTCATCGGTGACATGGGTCTCCATTCTCGATTATCGTTACTGCAGCAGTATCGATGTAGTTCGTCGCTCCTGCGGCAGCACACATCGCTCCGTGTGACACCGCAGAAACGAGGAACCTCTCCTTACCTGCCTCCCAGCCGCTATGAGGAAGGAAGGAGGTGGGCGGGATGTTCCGGCCACTCATCTCCGCCTACGGATTTTGAAACGACTGATGTGGACTCTACAGACTATAATACTGACACGTCCGATAATAATTTTGACACCCCATCCACTTCTTCAAGTGTGTCAAAAAACTTGAAAAATCAGCCGTTTTTTCAAAAAAATCGAAAAAAACAAGGAGGAGCGGCCGCAAACATAGAAAGTCATGTGTACCAACACAATCATTTCACGAGGGGGAAAAGGAAATGAATATTGATAATAATAATTTTTCTGTTATAAATATGTCGGCATGCATTTTAAACAGCAGTGAAATTAGTGTTTTGAAAAGGGGTTTAAATTTTGTTCCCAACAAGAGGTTTGATCTTTTTAAAACAATACTAGATGTTAATAAGTTTATCCGAAAATTAACAGTAAAAAAACACTTCTTTCACGATGAAAATGAGGTTAATGTTCCTAATGTTTCAAATGCATCAGCTGACATTTTTTTCTCTCCTATGTCATTTAAAGAACAAATGGCTTTACAAGATTTGCATGATTTGTCAAGTGATAGTGGTGCCGGACCCAATCCACATTGTGTGGTTTCCCACTTTAATGTTCCTAATCCCAGTTTTTATCCCATACCTTCGAGGTGTGATCAGATGACTGATTTCCAGAACATAGTAGAAAAGGAATTAACTGCTCTTTCTCATTTACAAGAACCAATGGTTCAAAATTTGTCTAAGACTGAGAAGGATGCGATTATTTCCTTGCAAAAAAACTCTAACATCATAATAAAAAATTCTGACAAGGGGGGGGCAGTCGTAGTTTTGGATACTGGACTTTATGAAAGGGAGGTATTGACTATGTTACAGGATTGTGATACCTACAGGAGAGTCGATCATGACCCCTCTGCAGATATAAAAAAATCCTTGGAAAAAATTCTAGAAGAAGGCTTACATTTGGGTTTAATTGATGAAAAATTGAGAGATTATCTTAATCCATCTTATTGTTTAATACCATTATTACATGCCTTACCCAAGTCACATAAAAACCAATTTCCCCCAAAAATGAGACCGATTGTCTCAGGTATAGATTCTTATACTGAACATCTGGCAGAGTGGTTGGATAACCACCTTCAATTTCTTCCTAAAATGTCTCCTGGCTATGTCCTGGATAGCAAACATGTGTTGAATATTATTTCTCAGATGAAATGGCAAGATAATTTTAGTTGGTTAACTTGTGATGTGCAATCACTGTATACATCCATTCCACATTCTCTTGCCATTTTAGCGTTGAAAGATTTGCTCAAAAAATATTCTGACTACTCACTTGAATTACAGGACTATTTGATTGACGTAACTGAGTTTTTACTCAAAAACAACTATTTTACCTTTTTAAATAAAGGATATATTCAGTTACAGGGATGTTCAATGGGCGCACGGTTTTCCCCCTCTCTAGCAGGCATATTTATGTTTTGGTGGGAAGAACAATATATTTTTAATCAGTGCAATCCTTTTTTCTCGGATATAGTATTATATCTGAGATTTATAGATGATGTACTTATTGTATGGCAAAATCCAAACAAAAAAATTGAGGATTTCATATCATATATTAATAATAATGCCCATAATCTCTTTTTCACTTTTTTTCATGATGTATCAAAAATTAATTTTTTGGATATACAATTCCATGGGAAGAGTGACAATGGAGAAATTAATTGCAGTCTTTATAGAAAACCCATATCAGGCAACTCATTATTACATGCGGGAAGTTGCCATCCAAAGCATGTTATAAATAACATCCCTACAGGTGAATATGTCCGTGCTAGGAGATGTTGCAACACCCAAAATGGTTTTGAGGCAGAATGCAGCACTATTGAAAAAAGGTTTTTGGCAAGAGGGTATAAAATGACAAATCTCCAGAAAGCCAAAACCAAGGCAATCAAAGTGAGTAGGTCACAATATTTGGACATGAATAAAACCAGAGATAATCCCCAGAAAGAATTGTCAGTTGTTTTTTCAACAACATACAGTAAAAATTATTATGATGTAATTAAAATTATTAAAAAATATTTACCCATTTTATCTACAGATGACACATTACACAAAATCTTAAAAAATGGAGTTAAATTTGTTTCAAAAAGGAACATTACATTGGGATCCATGTTATCACCTAGTGATCATATGAATAGGTGCGGTTCCACTAAAAAAAACACTGGCAATTGGTTACCCAGCACAGGCTCTTTCAAATGTGGCCACAGATCGTGTGGACTATGCGGTTATATGTCAAATGTGAAAGAATTTTCTTCATTTACAGATAAAAAAACGTATAAAATAATGTCACTCATAAACTGCAGTTCAGACCATGTGGTTTATTTAATATCGTGTACTATTTGCCAGTTACAATATATAGGCAGCACTTGTCGTTCTCTCAGAAAGAGGATATCTGAACACATTTATGATGTTAATAATGCCACCACCAGAAAATTATCAGGAGCGTCTCAACATTTTCGCGACGCACATGCAGGTAATTTAACAGGCATGAAAGTTAATGCCATTGAAAAAATTCAACTACCTAGAAGGGGTGGAAATTTGAAAGATATCCTCTTTCAGAGAGAAATAAAATGGATGTTTTTAATGGGCACTAGATTTCCGAAAGGTTTAAATAAAAGAAATGAATTGATGTTTGCATATTAATCTGGCTAAAAAACTAAAAAAACTTTGTATATATATATAAGTGTTATAAGCATTATATGGAGTGATATAACTCAAGGGGTTAATGTTTTTGTAATTGTCTTGCTCTCTCCTTGCATTTGATCACATGTTTGGGTTCAGCCCTTTTTAAACAGTTCTGTGACTAGATGGTTTAGAGACTGAATAAGAACTGGATGTTCGAAACGCGTCCTCTCTGACATGGGCTTGACCACCATAGCATGGACTTTTTAATGATAAGAAAATAAAGGAAGTTTTATTTTAAAGAACAAAATGCCTGGAGTTTTGTGCTGGTGAAATCCTTCAACCAATTTCAAACCACAAGGAAGGGGTATACCGGGTGGTACAGGAGTATGAGCGGGTTTTTAGCAAGCACCCTCTAGATTTTGGGCAGATTAAAGGGGTTCAACACCACATCCCTACCGGTACACACTCCCCTATTAAAGAGAGATACAGGCCTATTCCCCCTGCGCACTACCAATGCGCCAAAGACATGTTGAGGAACATGAAGGAGGCAGGGGTTATTAGGGACAGCTGTAGTCCCTGGGCCGCTCCGTTGGTGCTGGTTAAGAAGAAGGATGGCACCATGCGGATGTGTGTGGATTACCGGAAGATTAACCAGATAACGCATAAGGATGCTTACCCTCTGCCCCGCATCAAAGAGTCCCTGGCCTCGCTGAGAACCGCTAACTACTTCTCCACCCTTGACCTCACCAGCGGGTACTGGCAGGTGGCCGTGGCACCGGAAGACCGAGAGAAGACTGCCTATGGGACCATTTTGCTGTACTTGAATGATGTGATTGTGTACTCACAGACGTATGAAGCCCACCTGGAGCACCTAGCCGAGGTGTTCGCGTCCCTTGCCAAGTATGGGATGAAGTTGAAGCCCTCAAAGTGTCATCTGCTGAAACCCAGAGTGCAGTACCTAGGACATGTGGTTGGTGCGGAAGGTGTCGCCCCCAACCCCGAGAAGATCACCGCCATCCAAGACTGGCCGAGACCGACCACAGTGAGGGAAGTGAGGCAGTTTCTGGGCCTGGTGGGATATTACCGTCGCTTCATTAAGGGGTACACAAAGATGGCTGCCCCCATGCAAGACCTCCTCGTAGGACAGACCAAGGGTGGTAGATCCCTAGTAGCCCCATTGGTGTGGGAAGAAAAGCATGAGGAATCCTTCCGCCAGCTGAGAACAGCCCTGACCGGAGAGGAAATCCTAGCGTACCCTGACTACAGCCGCCCATTCATCCTCTACACCGACGCCAGCAATGTGGGCTTGGGGGCTGTTCTATCCCAGGTCCAAGACAGAAGGGAAAAGGTAATAGCTTATGCTAGCCGAAAACTCCGACCGACTGAGAGGAACCCTGAGAACTACATCTCCTTCAAGCTTGAGCTCTTGGCACTGGTGTGGGCTATCACCGAGCGGTTCCGCCATTACCTGGCAGCAGCCAAGTTCACCGCGTACACAGACAATAACCTGCTGACCCATCTAGATACGGCCAAGCTGGGCGCGTTGGAGCAGCGGTGGGTGACCAGGTTAGCCAACTACGATTTCACCATCAAGTACCGGGCCGGCCGTACCAACGTCAATGCCAATGCACTCTCCCGGATGCCCCACCTGTCGGAAGAGGGGCCAGAGGATGATGACCTCGAAGAGATCGAGTTGCCTGCATTTCACCGGCCATTCACTGAGAAGGTGCACGTCTACCAACAACGGGTGAACCTGGATCCGCTGCCCCGACAGGACTGGCAGGAAGCTCAGGACCAGGCACCTGCTGTCCGCCTGGTCAAGACTCTAGTGGAACAGGGTTCTGCTGGGATAGACCCTGCTGCCCCTGCCGAAGCCCAACGTCTGTGGCAAGAACGGAACCGGCTATACCTACACCAGGGGAAGTTGTATCGCGAGCTGATTAATCCAAAGACTCACGAGAAGATCCGCCAGCTGGTGATTCCCCAGGCTAACGTACCCACCGTCCTGCAAGCATACCATGATGGTGCAGTGCACTTCGGGTGGAAGAAGCTAGAGATGTTGTTAAGAGAGCGGTTCTATTGGAGTGGAATGCGGGAATCTGTGGAGGCCTGGTGCCGAGAATGTGGCCCTTGCGCATTGAGAAGGAAGGACGAGGCCAGCCAGAAGGCACCCCTACACCCGATCATTACACACCAACCGCTGGAGCTGGTTGCCCTTGACCATGTAAAGCTCACCCCCAGCCGAAGTGGGTACACCTACGCTCTGACCATCGTAGACCACTACTCGAGGTTCCTGGTGGTTGTCCCAGTTAAGGACTTAACCGGCCGCACCGCTGCTAAGGCTTTCCAGGCTTATTTCTGTTGACCGCATTGGTACCCGGAGAGGGTGCTTACCGACCAGGGTCCGGCCTTTGAAGCAGAGGTATTCCAGGAATTCTGCCAGTTGTACGGCTGCAAGAAAATCCGGACCACGCCTTACCACGCCCAAACCAATGGCATTTGTGAAAAGATGAACCACTTGGTCCTGGGCCTCCTCAAGACGTTACCACTGGAAGAGCGGAACCTGTGGCTGGAGAAGCTACCTGACCTGGTCGATATGTACAACAACATCCCTTCCAGCTCTACGAAATGCACTCCAGCATACCTGATGAGAGCTCGTCCCGGCCGGCTACCAGTGGATCTGGAAATGGGCTTGGAAGCTTCAGAAGCACTCCTGTCGACAGCTGAATGGGACACTCGGCGGAGGACACAGTACCGACAGGTCCAGGAGTATGTTGAAAAGAACTTGTGCCGGAGTCGGGGACAACAGGAGCAGTGCTTCAACAAGAAGGCGCCTGCCGGTTCCTTCCAACCTGGGGATGTAGTGCTGAAGCGGGAGGGCCCACAAGCTGGATGATCAATGGGAAAAAACCCCGTATGTAGTCCAGCCCACAGGATGGGAGAATGGGAAGGCCTACCAGATCAGCCGTGACCAGGGGGGGACTTTGGCCACGGTTTCCCGAGACCACCTGAAGAAGTGCCCACCAGCATTGAGAGTAGCGGATGAGGCTCCAGTTCCCAGTCCAGTGGAGAAGGAAAAAGAGGTAATCCACACCATGATGGGTGATTTTCCAGCAGACTGGCCTACACAGAACGGTGCGGTGATCCTTCCAGTGATACTGTTCCCACAACCCGTGGATGAAGAAATGATGGAAACGGTTAACCGCGAGCCAGTGCCCAGGGATGTACCTGTACCCAGCTCCCCTACGCCTCCGCCTGCCCCACATGATAGCAGGGAGGAGGAACTGACTGTTCCCTCTGCCCCACTGCCTGTCACCACTGACACCGGACCCCGAAGGTCCACTCGCCCCAACCTAGGTAGACCCCCACTTAGGTACAGGGAAACTACTCTTTAAAAGGGGGGGGCTTTATGTGTTGAGTGTACCAGTTTGAAAGTTTTAAATGATAAGTAAAGATGATCAACCAAAGAAGTTTACCTGATTGAACCGTGATTAAACCGGCCGTTGCCGGCAACTGTTGTCCCCGTAGGGACTGTGCAACCATTGCGTAAGGAACTGCTTACGGACAAGCCCGAGAACTTGCAGGGCAACCACAAACTTAGTGCAATGTAAATAAAAATGTTTGTTGGCTTGACACCGTTACCGCCTCCGGAGAGGCTGATTTGGGAGGATGGGCCTGGAGGAAAGGGATGGCCTAGGCCCGCCACTACCGTAACCAGTGGCGATCCTCCGGGGGTTCAGGGGTCCCCTTGGACGTGGGCCCCCTGAAAGAGACAGAACCCGCTCGGGCAACTTGGTGCTGGACTGGGGTCAAGGGGTGCTGCCCGCTTCTTAGGGGCAGCATCAGGGCCAGGTTGTTTGGGTGGGAGAAGAGCGGAAGCTGTACCGTTGTAAAATGTTTATGATGCTTTTACATGTTTTACCGTTTTATTCTTTTTCAGTTGTGAAAATAAAACCGGTGATGGACGGGCAGCCCGCGGACGGTCTGCATTTTACTATAGGGGAATGTGGCGCCCTGGACAAGCCAGGTCGTCACAGGTACTACACCAACACACTCTACACTCCGGCTAGGCACACCGAAGCTAAACACAAATCCTAGTTGCCTTCCTCCAGGGGCTGATGTCCACACCAGGGGGTGGGCCAGGCGGTTGATCCCACCCACCGAGGAGTTCACAGTCCTGGAGGCGGGAAAAGGAGTCAGATTAGAGATCAGTTTTGGAGTTAGAGAAGTGAAGAGGAGAGGAGACTGACCGTGTCCGGGTGTGTGGCCCGGGCACTCAGCAAGGTTGGCAGACGGTGGTGACCTTCTGCAGGAGAGGCTGATTGGAGTGAACCGTACGGACCGGGGATGGGCGGTGGCCCGCCGGTACCAGATCGGGGAGTGAAGAGAAGCCAGCACCATCCGGCAGGGCCTACGGACCCCGACCAGTCTAGGAGTCGCCGTAAAACCGGTCAAATCCGTTAGCGACAGGAACCTCCAGGGTTTCCCAGCAGTCAAGACCCGATTGAAGGCAACAGCTCACACCGTAGAGGGAAGCACAGTCACCGCCAAGGCTACAGTTCCCAGGGCCAGAGCCTGCGGGCAAAAGGGGCTCCCTCAGCATCCATCCAAGCTGGGGAGCGGGTTACCGGTGGGAAGCCCGCTAGATTTTGGGGGAATAAAAGGGGTCCAACACCACATCCCCACAGGTGCACACCCACCCATCAAAGAGAGCTATAAGCCAATACCACCTTCACATTGCCAGTGTACCAAGGACATGTTGAGCAACATGAAGGCGGCTGGGGTTATCCGTGACAGTTGTAGCCTTTGGGCAGCTCTGTTGATCCTGTTAAAAAAGAAGGACGGCACCACTCCCCGTATTGAGGAATCGCTAGCTGCATTGAGAACTGCAAATTATTTTTCTACCCTTGATCTCACTAGTCACTATTGGCAAGTGTCCGTTGCTGAGGCAGACCGGGAGAAGACCGCCTTCGCCACCCCTATGGGTCTCTGCGAGTTCAAAAGCATGCCCTTCGAGCTGTGCAATGCGCCAGGAACCTTCCAGAGGCTGATGGAATGCTGCTTGGGACAAGATTTTAGGGTGTATAAAAAGGGAGATTAGATCCCGTGATCCCAACGTATTGTTACACCTCTATAAATCACTTGTAAGGCTACATCTGGAATATGGGAACCAGTTTTGGGCTCCACATTTTAAAAAGGACATTCAGAAGTTAGAGTCAGTTCAAAGGTGGGCAACTAGACTACTACAAGGAATGGAAGGCCTCCCATATGATGACAAGTTGAAAAAGTTATTAAGTGATTATTGGCTGCAATGGGGCTTTCTGGCTGGTGCCAGCCTCTCTTCTTAGCACACAGGAACCACAATCCCTACACCATGCTTCAATGGATTCTCTCATCCCAGCCCAGTAAAACTACATATTTTACACAGTCATAAGCAGCCCATGGGCATTCACCTGCATTCAAACCAATAACAGCTCATAGACCAGACAATCCATCTACCACTGGACCAAAGACAGGAAGTTAAATCCACTGCCTGCGGTAACCAACTTAATCCTATAGGCTACTCACACAACAAACCCAACAGAAAGGAAAAAAACATGGCTTCGATTATCCATCCAATGAAAACGCATAACCATTGTGAGCCATTGGACAATGCAATTGGACACATGGTGACATGGTGCACGGCCCAATGAATCAAGTCTTTACTTCATATTCACGGTTTAAGCCCTTGGGTTCTAATGTGCCCAGAGTACATATCCAGAAAGATTCTCTTTCTTTGAGCTAAACACAAGTCAACAATACATTGTAAGCAGATTCTATTACCAGTCCCACACCATTTTGTGACGCATAATCACACAGTGATCCAATTAAGATTCCAAGTCATCGAACATGTCCAAGCCATACGCAGAGGAGGCAATAGAATTAGGAAGCTCAAAGAAAGGGAATCTTTCTGGATATATACTCTGAGCACATTGGAACCCAAAGGCTTAAACCATGAATATGAAGTACAGACTTGATTCATTGGGCCATGCATGGACATAATGGACATAATTCTTATAGGCAGGACAGGTAATAAGGAGCACAAGGGATATGCTAAAATGTGTTGTGTGACAAGACAGACACAGGAAAGGAGATGATAACAGGTGTAGGGACCAACAAGGTGAGACAAGGGGTATCAGGATAGGGTCAAGTAGGTATGAATGTAGTAATGGGGCAGGCATAGAGAATTGTATGCGAATGTGAATTACAATAAGTCACTAAGGAAAGGAATATGTGAGTGTGTGCCTAATGTAAACTAATATTGTACTGGCAAAATTATAGATGGAAAGGGAGAAGGGGAGAGGGGAGAGAGGAGGCTGTAATTGACTACAAGGGTATGAGTTATGAGTGATCATAGGGATAGTGCTACATAAGTGGAAATACCTATGGAGGACCGGATGTGTAAGCGCATACCTTATACAAACCTATAGAGTGCTGATGGGTGAGAGTGTGATGTTAGATATAAGACATCCTATAGTGAATAGTGAGCCGTAATCAAGTGCAACAGGGATATTTCACGTGACTATGGGAACCTGGAAGGTAAAGAAAGGGGAGAAAAAACTGTTAGACAAGGTAATCAGACAAACATGACAAATAAAAAACAAGGAAGAATGGAACTCCATACATAGTGGAACCATATATAGTGTGAACACGAAAAAGAACCGGGCGTTAGAAAAAATGTGCACGGCCCAATGAATCAAGTCGGTTCTTCATATTCATGGTTTAAGCCCTTGGGTTCCAACGTGCCCAGAGTATATATCCAGAAAGATTCCCTTTCTTTGAGCTTCCTAATTCTATCGCCTCCTCTGCGTATGGCTGGGACATGTTCGATGACTTGGAATCTTAATTGGGCCACTGTGCGATTATGCGTCACAAAATGGTGTGGGACTGGTAATAGAATCTGCTTACAACGTATTGTTGACTTGTGCTTAGCACAAAGAAAGGGAATCTTTCTGGATATGTACTCTGGACACATTAGAACCCAAGGGCTTAAACCGTGAATATGAAGTACAGACTTGATTCATTGGGCCGTGCACCATGTCACCATGTGTGCAATTGCATTGTCCAATGGCTCACAATGGTTATGCGTTTTCATTGGATGGATAATCGAAGCCATGTTTTTTTCCTTTCTCTTGGGTTTGTTGTGTGAGTAGACTATAGGATTAAGTTAGTTACCGCAGGCAGTGGATTTAGCTTCCTGTCTTTGGTCCAGTGGTAGATTGATTGTTTGGTCTATGAGCTGTTATGGGTTTTAATCCAGGTGAATGCCCATGGGCTGCTTATAACTGTGTGAAATATGTAGTTTTACTGGGCTGGGATGAGAGAATCCATCGAAGCATGGTGTAGGGATTGTGGTTCCTGTGTGCTAAGAAGAAAGGCTGGCACCAGCCAGAAAGCCCCATTACAGCCAATAATCAACCGCTAGCCGCTGGAACTCGTTGCTCTAGATCATGTCAAACTCACACCAAGCAGGAATAGATACATTAGCCCACCATCCCACCCAAAGAGCAACTTCTGCTGCGCAGCTGGCTTTCTAGGCAGCAGCGCTATTGTGATGTCAGCGGGGGACATTGTGACAAGCCAGTGTTCCGTAACTTCATGTTGTGCACTGTTCAAACGGAAAATACATCAACAGGCAGACTACAGAAAAGCTTACTAACAAAGGTTAGAGAGGGGCTTTCTCAGAGGGCTTTTTACAGTTTGTCTATTCCCAATTAGCCGTTTAAGTATGCTTAATGAAAGTACTAATTCTTTCATAGGCCGCCCATTCTTAGTATTTGACGTTCCTTATATTGCGGTATCAGGCTTCGCAGCAGGTTGCAAAACATTCATCACCCATGACTGTCCCCAATTGGGCTCAGAAGCTAAATGTCTATCATGACCTCTCTTTTTGAAAGTCCAAGAGCAAGCAAACTCTTCCTCCAGGAGAGGGAGCCAACAGATCACTAAAGACATCATCATTGCTCAAAGAAAACACCGAAAAACAATGGAAGCTTTAATTGGAGTGGAATCTGATAGACAGCACCTGATGCCAAGTCTGCATCTTCTAACACCTGCAGTCACTGCAGCAGCTGAATCCAATGTGTCCAAAAGGGATCTATTCTATTCAATTGCAAATGATCTAGATAAGACTGAGAATAAGATACTGCACGGGACATAGCAGAGTTGGTCAAGTTGAGTGGAGATGAGTTTGCTATTTGGCACAGCTTTTGCATCAATAAAGCAAGTAAAAGGTGTGAAAGATAAAAAAAAGGGTGAAAGTGTGAAAAGTGAATTGGCCAAATTGAGGTGCATATAAAGTTTTTGCTTTCTTTCAATTCACTAATGGGGCTCATTTGAATCAGGTGAATTGAGTTCTGCTTTTGGAAACTGGGTTAAGAAGGGGTGCACCGGTCCTGGAGGTACTGCAATACCAGGTCAATGCGTGGAGTGGACAGAGCAAGATTTTTTCCATCTCCTTGTTCTAAAAATCCATTTAATATATGGTCCCCAGAGAGGGGACGTATCAGATATTAAACTGATAAGAACAGATTTAATTTTTTTTTTTTTCTGTTTATCAGTAGGACTTCAAAATAACAAAGGTGATCGCCTCCCGTTGCCTGGGAACCGTCCAGGCACAAGAGGGCTATGTGTCACCAGAAGGCGCACACACTTCCTCAAGGCCGGCAGACGTGCAATCCCAGGCACCTTCCAGTACCGACCAAGGTAGCGTCCTCCGAAACTACACTTGATCTTAGCCAAAAGGCCGAGAAGCTATAACCCGAATTGGTTACGGCCTTGAGTGGCACCCTGGCCTATACCGGACAGATCTTAGGGAGAGGGAGACAAACCCACGCCTACAGAAGACATTTTGTCACCCAAGCCAACCCTTGAAAAGGCTGTTTTGCAGAGCAAAAACAAGAAGAATGATGCTTTTTTCAGCCGCCGCCCACTGCAATTAATCTGAATAACTCCTCCTCCTCCAAGCACCTCCCCTCCCCCTTGCAGTCTTTCCAATTCATGATACAAAAAGACGGACGGACAGGACAGGACAGGACAGGCTGCCTGACTTTCCGTCACTGCCACCCTTTGCCATCCTTGCCCGTAGAAAGCCCTTTCATCATCCCCAAACCCTAATCTTTTCCCTTCCCTTCCCAGCTGCGTCTCACTCCCTTTCATTAGGAAGTGAGCGCAGCCTTTTCTCCGTTCTGCACATGCGCGACGTTAAACACAAATGCGCAGGCGTGCGTTCCATTAGTCTCACTGCATTCCACTCCCATACAGGAAGTGGGCGCAGCTATTACTACGGTCGCACATAAAAGAACCCACGGCCACCACTGCACACAGCTGACTCCACCACAGGACACCCACTTCTACACCAACGCAGGTAAGACAGGATCGGCACCTCTATGCTCCCGTTACAATCAGGCTCAGTCACCATGTGATAACGCTCTCAACTCTTTAGTTGCAGGCTCCCCTTGCTTCACCTCCACTGGCTGTGCTGCCATTTCCTCTCCCACCTGGAAGGTATACTTTATTCCACTATTTTCCTGTTTCTCTCTTCCCCCTTTTCCCATAACCTACTTTTATCTGCATTTGTGGGGTATCTATATGCTATTTACATCATAGTTTTATTCATTAATATGGAAGGGAAGAGTGCCCATGAGAGTGTTGAACTGCGGAGAGCAAGAGATTAAGCTGCTCCGATTTGCCACCATTGATAAGCTGTTCTCAGTAGATACACATGCTATCCAAACAGCAGCATCCACCATTGCTTCAGCCCACCCATTCAGTGACAGCTCACCAAGTCAGCCAGAGGAGTGGTGTAAGGAATTACACGTAGGCACTGACTCCACACCTTCACATCACAAGAAGGGGGTCTACAGGCTAGTGCAAGAATACGAGCAAGTCTTCAGCAAACATCCGCTAGACTTTTGAAGAATAAAAGGGGTCAAACACTACATCCCCACAAGTGCACACCCACCCATCAAAGAGAGATATAAGCCAAAACTACCTGCACATTACCAGTGTACCAAGGACATGTTGAGCAACATGAAGGAGGCTGGGGTTATCCGTGACAGTTGTAGCCTCTGGGCAGCTCCGTTGGTCCTGTTAAAGAAGAAGGACAGCACCACTCCCCTGTATTGAGGAATAGCTAGCTGCATTGAGAACTGCAAATTATTTTTCTACCCTTGATCTCACTAGTCGCTATTGGCAAGTGTCCGTTGCTGAGGCAGACCGGGAGAAGACCGCCTTTGCCACCCCGATGGGTCTCTGCGAGTTCAAAAGCATGCCCTTCGAGCTGTGCAATTTGCCAGGAACCTTCCAGAGGCTGATGGAATGCTGCTTGGGACACCGAAACTTTGAAACGGTACTGCTATACCTTTATGATGTTATTGTTTATTCTAAAGCAAACAAGATTTTAGGGTGTATAAAAAGGGAGATTAGATCCGGTGATCCCAACGTATTGTTAACCCTCTATAAATCACTTGTAAGGCCACATCTGGAATATGGGGTAAAGTCCTGAGCAGGTTGATAACCATTGGTTTGAGCATGGTAGGGTGTAGTGCGCATCTTCCTGCATCGGTAAAAGCTGCAGAAGTCCTTGAAGATTTCCGCTTCAAAGGCAGTGCCTTGATCTGTGAGGACTCTCTCTGAGTAGCCATGAGGTCTGCATAAGTGTGCTTGGAAGACCTTCGCTGCAGTATGGGCCATTAGATCTTTGACTTGTACCACAACCATAAATCTCGAGTAGTTGTCTACCATCGTAAGTGCATACGTGAGCTCGCCTCGATATTCTGCAACAAAACTCCCTTTTTCGATTTCAGTTTCAGCAAACACTCCTCTTCCTGTAGAAAATATTTATCATTACCTAAGACAGTCATTCTAATGCATGACAATATTAAGGCAATTTAGTTAAAACTTGTTTTAACTCACCTTTAAGGGGATTGATGTATTTCATGGTCAATCCAGGTTTGTCAGTGATGGCACTGACATAATGTATGGCGTCTTTTTCGGGCGTTATCCTTTGCCTTTTCATTGTGAAAATCCAGTTGCCTATATCAAAGCAAATTCTACTACTTGTAAAGTATGCAGAAAATGAAATGTAGAACATATAACATCAACTGCTTAGGAACGCATCATAGGTTAGTACTTAAAAGGATATTGTCATGTTCTAGTCATAATGCAAGCTGGACATTTTTCATGTTACCCTGTAATCGCCGGCCTGTTCTAATGCTCACAAGCCAAGATATAGGCTCAGCTGCTAAGGCTTCCCTCTGCCTTCTGAATGAAACTTGAATATGTCTGGCTCACTGTGTATATAGCAGGTGCTCAGAAAAAATAAGAGTCAATTCAATAGAAATAGCTCTGGCACACTATAGTGATCAATAACGTAAGAAAAGAACTCTTGGAATGCTGAAAATTCTTTATTTGTGCAAAAGGATAATTCATCCAACGTTTCGACCTTGTTTTTAGGTCTTTATCAAGGATAAAGTTATCTAAGATCATAAAGGGTTACAAAACCATATAAACACGTAATTAGTACATAGTACAACATAACAGTACAATATATTGCTACTTGAGAGTACAATGGGTCAAATGACCATGATGCACATACAAAAAATTTTTCCAAAGCCATAGTGAAAACATTTGTACTGAGGAAAGAAAATTTCCACATGACCTATCTGGAGAAACATTCTGGATCAAACAACCAAAAATAGTCAAGCAGGTAAATACACACCTATATGGATAACAGGATGATATGTGTTCAATTGTATAGCGTCATTGCCATTAAGGTACAAATGGAAAACTTGCAATCCTATATAGTGAAGGAAATGAACACATATCATATCAAAGAACACAGGAACATGGGTGTGAGAAAAACCTCAATGTTTATACTTTGTTCTTTATAATGGTGTGAACATGTATATGTCTCAGTACCTTATGCACTTGAGAATTCTAGTGATTAGATGATGAAAGCCTATTTCAGAACTGGAATCGGTAAATAATTGTAGGTGGAATCTAAATGAAAAGATGGTACAAGTGTTATCATGACACGTGGGCTATAACACAATGGACCGTGTGACAAAGAAGAAAGGAGAGAAAGAAGAGGAAGAAAATGCAACTACCTGTAACATTACGTGATAGTCACTGGTAAGTATCACTTGACAATTCAAGTGAAAAAGGATTCCTTTATTAAAGGGTTCTCAGTCGCCTCAGGATCATGAAATACTAGGGTAAATGATATGAGAATGGGTAAGAAGCACCACTAAAGGAAATATGAGATGCAGGACATATATCTATAAACCCCTGAACTACATGATAGAAATAAAAAGAAGAAAAAAGAAAAAAAAGAAGAAAGAAGAAGAACACATAGAATGCGGAAAGAGAATGGGTACAACTACCTGAGTTACTGCAGGGAGGCCCCTGGTTGGTATTGTGAGGGTTAGTGGAATTCCTTCACTGAAGGGTTCTCAGTTGCCTCAGGTTCGTGAAAAATGCTATAGACAAATAATGCCCGGAGAAAAGGGGTTCATATACAGCGAATAATGGTAATACAAGGTACATGTGTCACATGTAATAGTATATATATATATATTGTACTAAGCTCTACACCAGAAATAGAAAGTAGTCCCTCTGCCTTCTGTCTAGGTGCCCTGAGTTATGTCCTGTAAACTGTCACAGCGACCCAGACACACATGTGTAGTAGGGGAATATCCCTGCTGAGATGCCAGTGCTAGAGCACTCGTTTGCTGTGGATTTGAACGCTATGTGAGCAGTTCTTACCTTCAATGAGCAGAAGTCTCTTTTTTCAGATTTCAATATCTCTGTGGGTATCTGGCAGAAATATGGAATACTCTTTACTGCTAAGACCCTGTACACCACTCCCACTAAAGGGGGCTTTACACGCTGCGACATCGCTAATGCGGAGTCGTTGGGGTCACGGAATTTGTGACGCACATCCAGCCGCATTAGCGATGTTGCTGCGTGTGACACCGTTGCAAAAACGTGCAAAATCGCTCATCGGTGACATGGGTCTCCATTCTCGATTATCGTTACTGCAGCAGTAACGATGTAGTTCGTCGCTCCTGCGGCAGCACACATTGCTCCGTGTGACACCGCAGAAACGAGGAACCTCTCCTTACCTGCCTCCCAGCCGCTATGAGGAAGGAAGGAGATGGGCGGGATGTTCCGGCCACTCATCTCCGCCCCTCCACTGCTATTGGGCGGTCGCTCAGTGACGTTGCTGTGACGCCGCACGGACCGCCCCCTTAGAAAGGAGGCGGTTCGCCGGTCACAGCGACGTCGCCGGGCAGGTAAGTATGTGTGACTGGTTCTGTTCGGTGTTGTGCAGCATGGGCAGCGATTTGCCCGTGTCGCGCAACAGATGGGGGCGGGTACCCACACTAGCCATATCAGGACCGATATCGCAGTGTGTAAAGTAGCCTTTAGTCACATGACCAAGACTGTATCTGTGTCCCTACAACACACTTGAGACAAATGTGTGTGTGAGCCTGCATTGTGGGGTATATATAATATATTATAGAGCTGGGAAGGATCATTCTAAGCAGTGAGCTGTTCCAGTATTTGTAGGAAAATACCCAGTAGAAGCATCAAACACAGCACCAATACCTCCCATCAGTATCCCACCACAGTGCCATGTAACCCATGCCCTACACTCCCATCTACACCAATACTATACAGGCACAAACTAGTATATCTGACTAAAAACCCCCAAAATATGAAGAACGGCCTATAGTTGAGTGTGGATATAAAATCTATGTGAGCAGAGCTAGAATAGAAATCACTGATCGCATTGAAGTCATTCTGACCATAAATCACCATGATATCAAGGTGAGGAGTTGTGTGTTACTGCTGGGAGGAAAGGGTTAACAGTGGAATATTAAGGTGCATTTCTGTGTGCAGTGTTACTAGTCAATGTAACAATTCAGTATGAGCTGCTCTTGGTGCCGGGGGAGGGAGATGCTCTCCTGAGCAAGATAGATGGGGAATGAACATGATATCTATATAGTGTAAGGCAGGGGGTCTCAAACTCGGCTGGGTGTATGGGCCGCACAGAGGAAAAAAATAATGTGGGGGGCTGCATTCTTTGCAGGACAAAGTGACATTTTTATTGGTACCATATATATATTTTTTTTTCACACACCTTTGGATGACTGATTTTCAACATTTTTCACTTGTTTATTATAACAAATGTGCACATTCTTTGGTTAAATCTAAAAAAAAAAAATTGATGTTAAACAAAAGTTATGCCTTATTTTGTTTTTTTTACATTTTATCCATTTCTTTTAACTAATAGTGTTACAATTATGACGCTAGCGTTTTGTGAAGGGAATGCTTTGCCTACTTCCGTGACTATGGCCTTCCAGAACTGCTGCATTTTGGCTGACCTCTCCGCCTCGGGAATAAGAGACATAAAGTTCTCCTTGTAGCGTGGGTCTAACAGTGTTACCAACCAGTAATGATTGTCGGCCAAGATGTTCTTAACGCGAGGGTCACGAGACAGGCAGCTTACCATAAAGTCATCCATGTGCGCCAGACTCTTAACAGCCATCACTTCAATATCCAGACCAACACGATGACTGAACATGCTGTCCTCCTCCTTCTCCTCCTCCTCCTCCTCATCTACCCTGTCCTCTGGCCAGCCACGCTGAACTGAGCATATGACTGGTATGCATGTCATATCCTCAATTTGGTCGGAGAGTTGCTCCATGTCTTCATCTTCCTCCTCGTCATAGTCCTCCACTGCACGTTGTGATGAGACGAGGCTGGGCTGTGTGTTATCACCCACACCCACTACTGTTTCTTGCTCCAACTCATCGTGTTCCGCCTGCAATGCATCATGTTTGGTTTTGAGCAGAGACCGTTTTAGAAGGCAGAGAAGCGGTATGGTGACGCTAATAATGGCGTCATCGCCGCTCACCATCTTGATGGAGTCCTCAAAGTTTTGGAGGATGGTACATAAGTCGGACATCCATCTCCACTCCTCAGGTGTTATGTGTGGAGTTTGACCCATTTCCCGATGGCTTAGGTGATGCAGGTACTCAACAACTGCCCTCTTCTGCTCACATATCCTGATCAACATGTGCAGAGTTGAATTCCAATGCGTGGGGACATCACACACCAGTCTGTGAGCCGGAAGATGCAAATGACGCTGAAAGCCGGCAAGGCCGGCTGAAGCAGTAGGTGACTTTCGAAAATGTGCAGACAGGCGGTGAACTTTTACCAGCAGATCAGACAGCTCTGGGTATGAGTTTAGAAACCGCTGAACCACGAGGTTGAGCACATGGGCCACGCATGGAACATGTGTCAGCTGGCCTCGCCTCAAAGCCGCCACCAGGTTCCGGCCATTGTCACACACAACCTTTCCTGGCTTTAGGTTCAGAGGTGTGAGCCAGTGATCTGCATGCTGTTTTAGAGCTGTCCACACCTCTTCTGCATTGTGGGGTTTGTCACCTATGCAGATTAGCTGCAGCACAGCCTGTTGCCGCTTCGCCGAGGCAGTGCTGCAGTGCTTCCAGCTTGGGACTGGTGTGGAGGGTAAAGTGGATGAGGATGCGCAGGAGGAGGAGGAGGCTGAAGAGCATGACATTCCGGAGCTGTAGAGTGTGGGTAATTAGACTCAGAGGCCTTTATGTACGTCTCTTCTCAGGGACATCGGAGTGCCACACAATGTTTTACGTAAAATCTTTCATGTATTGAGCTCAAAAAGTAACATACATTAGCTCTATCTCACTATTGGGTATGTGCCCTTAACATTTCCGCTATGAAAAATCATTTTGGTGTCATTTTGGAAGGTTTTCTGGTGAGTCCGTAAAAATGGCGTAAAACGCGGACAAAATTATTCACAGCTGTGACTTTTGAGTGATAAATGCTTCAAGGGGTCTTCCCCATGCTGTTGCCATGTCATTTGAGCACTCTTCGGAGACTTTTGTGCCATTTTTAGGGTTTCTACATGCTGCCGGTGGTCATTTCACAAAAATACTCGGGTCTCCCATAGGATAACATTGGGCTCGGTGCTCGGGCCGAGTACACGAGTATCTTGGGAGGCTCGGCCCGAGCTTCGAGCACCCGAGCTTTTTAGTACTCGCTCATCACTACTAATAAACCTAAAAAATAAAAATAAATTGAATAAAAATCATGAATGTTGTGTTATAACAGGAAATTCGGTGTAAGAATGAATATCCGGGATGAGAGTTCAGCGAATGAGTTATAGAAATTGTTACAAAAAGGAGTGTGTACGGTTTATGCGTAAATTTTCAGAATGCGTACATGAAAATTATATGTATGTGAGAATGTCCCCCATGCTTTGTAAAAAGTTATTTATGAAAATGTAAATAAAATATATAAAAATGCCTAATTATTTATAATTTATGAGAAAGATATATATGTATGGAAGAATGTTATAAGGTGTCCAAGAACCATAAAGAAAAAGGGTGCATATATAATGTTAGAGGTCTAGAGTTCCACCAGGCTATATCACCCCTAAAGAAATAGAAAGAAGACCTTACTACCTGTGTACCCCAAAAAAAGCTATATTTCGTAGCCAGGATTATGGTGGAGATATGCACAAATGAAATAAGAATATAAAGTAATACAATAAGATTATAAAACCAATATGTGTGCATTCATGCACCACCCGGTACGCTACCCTTGCCAAATTGCTCACTCTAGATCCCCACACGATCCATGAAGCCGTTCCCCCGGTCACACCGCCTGCTGCCGGTTCCCACTCATCCCTGGGGGAGTTAGGCGAGTGGTATCGAGAGCTACATGTCGGCACTGATGATACCCCCATACACCACAAGGAAGGGGTATACCAGGTGGTACAGGAGTATGAGCGGGTTTTTAGCAAGCACCCTCTAGATTTTGGGCAGATTAAAGGGGTTCAACACCACATCCCTACCGGTACACACTCCCCTATTAAAGAGAGATACAGGCCTATTCCCCCTGCGCACTACCAATGCGCCAAAGACATGTTGAGGAACATGAAGGAGGCAGGGGTTATTAGGGACAGCTGTAGTCCCTGGGCCGCTCCGTTGGTGCTGGTTAAGAAGAAGGATGGCACCATGCGGATGTGTGTGGATTACCGGAAGATTAACCAGATAACGCATAAGGATGCTTACCCTCTGCCCCGCATCAAAGAGTCCCTGGCCTCGCTGAGAACCGCTAACTACTTCTCCACCCTTGACCTCACCAGCGGGTACTGGCAGGTGGCCGTGGCACCGGAAGACCGAGAGAAGACTGCCTATGGGACCGTTTTGCTGTACTTGGATGATGTGATTGTGTACTCACAGACGTATGAAGCCCACCTGGAGCACCTAGCCGAGGTGTTCGCGTCCCTTGCCAAGTATGGGATGAAGCTGAAGCCCTCAAAGTGTCATCTGCTGAAACCCAGAGTGCAGTACCTAGGACATGTGGTTGGTGCGGAAGGTGTCGCCCCCAACCCCGAGAAGATCACCGCCATCCAAGACTGGCCGAGACCGACCACAGTGAGGGAAGTGAGGCAGTTTCTGGGCCTGGTGGGATATTACCGTCGCTTCATTAAGGGGTACACAAAGATGGCTGCCCCCATGCAAGACCTCCTCGTAGGACAGACCAAGGGTGGTAGATCCCTAGTAGCCCCATTGGTGTGGGAAGAAAAGCATGAGGAATCCTTCCGCCAGCTGAGAACAGCCCTGACCGGAGAGGAAATCCTAGCGTACCCTGACTACAGCCGCCCATTCATCCTCTACACCGACGCCAGCAATGTGGGCTTGGGGGCTGTTCTATCCCAGGTCCAAGACAGAAGGGAAAAGGTAATAGCTTATGCTAGCCGAAAACTCCGACCGACTGAGAGGAACCCTGAGAACTACATCTCCTTCAAGCTTGAGCTCTTGGCACTGGTGTGGGCTATCACCGAGCGGTTCCGCCATTACCTGGCAGCAGCCAAGTTCACCGCGTACACAGACAATAACCTGCTGACCCATCTAGATACGGCCAAGCTGGGCGCGTTGGAGCAGCGGTGGGTGACCAGGTTAGCCAACTACGATTTCACCATCAAGTACCGGGCCGGCCGTACCAACGTCAATGCCAATGCACTCTCCCGGATGCCCCACCTGTCGGAAGAGGGTCCAGAGGATGATGACCTCGAAGAGATCGAGTTGCCTGCATTTCACCGGCCATTCACTGAGAAGGTGCACGTCTACCAACAACGGGTGAACCTGGATCCGCTGCCCCGACAGGACTGGCAGGAAGCTCAGGACCAGGCACCTGCTGTCCGCCTGGTCAAGACTCTAGTGGAACAGGGTTCTGCTGGGATAGACCCTGCTGCCCCTGCCGAAGCCCAACGTCTGTGGCAAGAATGGACCCGGCTATACCTACACCAGGGGAAGTTGTATCGCGAGCTGATTAATCCAAAGACTCACGAGAAGATCCGCCAGCTGGTGATTCCCCAGGCTAACGTGCCCACCGTCCTGCAAGCATACCATGATGGTGCAGTGCACTTCGGGTGGAAGAAGCTAGAGATGTTGTTAAGAGAGCGGTTCTATTGGAGTGGAATGCGGGAATCTGTGGAGGCCTGGTGCCGAGAATGTGGCCCTTGCGCATTGAGAAGGAAGGACGAGGCCAGCCAGAAGGCACCCCTACACCCGATCATTACACACCAACCGCTGGAGCTGGTTGCCCTTGACCATGTAAAGCTCACCCCCAGCCGAAGTGGGTACACCTACGCTCTGACCATCGTAGACCACTACTCGAGGTTCCTGGTGGTTGTCCCAGTTAAGGACTTAACCGGCCGCACCGCTGCTAAGGCTTTCCAGGCTTATTTCTGTTGACCGCATTGGTACCCGGAGAGGGTGCTTACCGACCAGGGTCCGGCCTTTGAAGCAGAGGTATTCCAGGAATTCTGCCAGTTGTACGGCTGCAAGAAAATCCGGACCACGCCTTACCACGCCCAAACCAATGGCATTTGTGAAAAGATGAACCACTTGGTCCTGGGCCTCCTCAAGACGTTACCACTGGAAGAGCGGAACCTGTGGCTGGAGAAGCTACCTGACCTGGTCGATATGTACAACAACATCCCTTCCAGCTCTACGAAATGCACTCCAGCATACCTGATGAGAGCTCGTCCCGGCCGGCTACCAGTGGATCTGGAAATGGGCTTGGAAGCTTCAGAAGCACTCCTGTCGACAGCTGAATGGGACACTCGGCGGAGGACACAGTACCGACAGGTCCAGGAGTATGTTGAAAAGAACTTGTGCCGGAGTCGGGGACAACAGGAGCAGTGCTTCAACAAGAAGGCGCCTGCCGGTTCCTTCCAACCTGGGGATGTAGTGCTGAAGCGGAAAAGAAGGGCCCACAAGCTGGATGATCAATGGGAAAAAACCCCGTATGTAGTCCAGCCCACAGGATGGGAGAATGAGAAGGCCTACCAGATCAGCCGTGACCAGGGGGGGACTTTGGCCACGGTTTCCCGAGACCACCTGAAGAAGTGCCCACCAGCATTGAGAGTAGCGGATGAGGCTCCAGTTCCCAGTCCAGTGGAGAAGGAAAAAGAGGTAATCCACACCATGATGGGTGATTTTCCAGCAGACTGGCCTACACAGAACGGTGCGGTGATCCTTCCAGTGATACTGTTCCCACAACCCGTGGATGAAGAAATGATGGAAACGGTTAACCGCGAGCCAGTGCCCAGGGATGTACCTGTACCCAGCTCCCCTACGCCTCCGCCTGCCCCACATGATAGCAGGGAGGAGGAACTGACTGTTCCCTCTGCCCCACTGCCTGTCACCACTGACACCGGACCCCGAAGGTCCACTCGCCCCAACCTAGGTAGACCCCCACTTAGGTACAGGGAAACTACTCTTTAAAAGGGGGGGGGCTTTATGTGTTGAGTGTACCAGTTTGAAAGTTTTAAATGATAAGTAAAGATGATCAACCAAAGAAGTTTACCTGATTGAACCGTGATTAAACCGGCCGTTGCCGGCAACTGTTGTCCCCGTAGGGACTGTGCAACCATTGCGTAAGGAACTGCTTACGGACAAGCCCGAGAACTTGCAGGGCAACCACAAACTTAGTGCAATGTAAATAAAAATGTTTGTTGGCTTGACACCGTTACCGCCTCCGGAGAGGCTGATTTGGGAGGATGGGCCTGGAGGAAAGGGATGGCCTAGGCCCGCCACTACCGTAACCGGTGGCGATCCTCCGGGGGTTCAGGGGTCCCCTTGGACGTGGGCCCCCTGAAAGAGACAGAACCCGCTCGGGCAACTTGGTGCTGGACTGGGGTCAAGGGGTGCTGCCCGCTTCTTAGGGGCAGCATCAGGGCCAGGTTGTTTGGGTGGGAGAAGAGCGGAAGCTGTACCGTTGTAAAATGTTTATGATGCTTTTACATGTTTTACCGTTTTATTCTTTTTCAGTTGTGAAAATAAAACCGGTGATGGACGGGCAGCCCGCGGACGGTCTGCATTTGACTATAGGGGAATGTGGCGCCCTGGACAAGCCAGGTCGTCACAGGTACTACACCAACACACTCTACACTCCGGCTAGGCACACCGAAGCTAAACACAAATCCTAGTTGCCTTCCTCCAGGGGCTGATGTCCACACCAGGGGGTGGGCCAGGCGGTTGATCCCACCCACCGAGGAGTTCACAGTCCTGGAGGCGGGAAAAGGAGTCAGATTAGAGATCAGTTTTGGAGTTAGAGAAGTGAAGAGGAGAGGAGACTGACCGTGTCCGGGTGTGTGGCCCGGGCACTCAGCAAGGTTGGCAGACGGTGGTGACCTTCTGCAGGAGAGGCTGATTGGAGTGAACCGTACGGACCGGGGATGGGCGGTGGCCCGCCGGTACCAGATCGGGGAGTGAAGAGAAGCCAGCACCATCCGGCAGGGCCTACGGACCCCGACCAGGCTAGGAGTCGCCGTAAAACCGGTCAAATCCGTTAGCGACAGGAACCTCCAGGGTTTCCCAGCAGTCAAGACCCGATTGAAGGCAACAGCTCACACCGTAGAGGGAAGCACAGTCACCGCCAAGGCTACAGTTCCCAGGGCCAGAGCCTGCGGGCAAAAGGGGCTCCCTCAGCATCCATCCAAGCTGGGGAGCGGGTTACCGGTGGGAAGCCCGCTAGATTTTGGGGGAATAAAAGGGGTCCAACACCACATCCCCACAGGTGCACACCCACCCATCAAAGAGAGCTATAAGCCAATACCACCTTCACATTGCCAGTGTACCAAGGACATGTTGAGCAACATGAAGGCGGCTGGGGTTATCCGTGACAGTTGTAGCCTTTGGGCAGCTCTGTTGATCCTGTTAAAAAAGAAGGACGGCACCACTCCCCGTATTGAGGAATCGCTAGCTGCATTGAGAACTGCAAATTATTTTTCTACCCTTGATCTCACTAGTCACTATTGGCAAGTGTCCGTTGCTGAGGCAGACCGGGAGAAGACCGCCTTCGCCACCCCTATGGGTCTCTGCGAGTTCAAAAGCATGCCCTTCGAGCTGTGCAATGCGCCAGGAACCTTCCAGAGGCTGATGGAATGCTTCTTGGGACAAGATTTTAGGGTGTATAAAAAGGGAGATTAGATCCCGTGATCCCAACGTATTGTTACACCTCTATAAATCACTTGTAAGGCTACATCTGGAATATGGGAACCAGTTTTGGGCTCCACATTTTAAAAAGGACATTCAGAAGTTAGAGTCAGTTCAAAGGTGGGCAACTAGACTACTACAAGGAATGGAAGGCCTCCCATATGATGACAAGTTGAAAAAGTTATTAAGTGATTATTGGCTGCAATGGGGCTTTCTGGCTGGTGCCAGCCTCTCTTCTTAGCACACAGGAACCACAATCCCTACACCATGCTTCAATGGATTCTCTCATCCCAGCCCAGTAAAACTACATATTTTACACAGTCATAAGCAGCCAAAAGGGATCTATTCTATTCAATTGCAAATGATCTAGATAAGACTGAGAATAAGATACTGCACGGGACATAGCAGAGTTGGTCAAGTTGAGTGGAGATGAGTTTGCTATTTGGCACAGCTTTTTGCATCAATAAAGCAAGTAAAAGGTGTGAAAGATAAAAAAAAGGGTGAAAGTGTGAAAAGTGAATTGGCCAAATTGAGGTGCATATAAAGTTTTTGCTTTCTTTCAATTCACTAATGGGGCTCATTTGAATCAGGTGAATTGAGTTCTGCTTTTGGAAACTGGGTTAAGAAGGGGTGCACCGGTCCTGGAGGTACTGCAATACCAGGTCAATGCGTGGAGTGGACAGAGCAAGATTTTTTCCATCTCCTTGTTCTAAAAATCCATTTAATATATGGTCCCCAGAGAGGGGACGTATCAGATATTAAACTGATAAGAACAGATTTAATTTTTTTTTTTTTCTGTTTATCAGTAGGACTTCAAAATAACAAAGGTGATCGCCTCCCGTTGCCTGGGAACCGTCCAGGCACAAGAGGGCTATGTGTCACCAGAAGGCGCACACACTTCCTCAAGGCCGGCAGACGTGCAATCCCAGGCACCTTCCAGTACCGACCAAGGTAGCGTCCTCCGAAACTACACTTGATCTTAGCCAAAAGGCCGAGAAGCTATAACCCGAATTGGTTACGGCCTTGAGTGGCACCCTGGCCTATACCGGACACATCTTAGGGAGAGGGAGACAAACCCACGCCTACAGAAGACATTTTGTCACCCAAGCCAACCCTTGAAAAGGCTGTTTTGCAGAGCAAAAACAAGAAGAATGGTGCTTTTTGCAGCCGCCGCCCACTGCAATGAATCTGAATAACTCCTCCTTTTGGACACAAGCACCTCCCCTCCCCCTTGCAGTCTTTCCAATTCATGATACAAAAAGACGGACGGACAGGACAGGACAGGACAGGCTGCCTGACTTTCCGTCACTGCCACCCTTTGCCATCCTTGCCCGTAGAAAGCCCTTTCATCATCCCCAAACCCTAATCTTTTCCCTTCCCTTCCCAGATGCGTCTCACTCCCTTTCATTAGGAAGTGAGCGCAGCCTTTTCTCCGTTCTGCACATGCGCGACGTTAAACACAAATGCGCAGGCGTGCGTTCCATTACCCTCACTGCATTCCACTCCCATACAGGAAGTGGGCGCAGCTATTACTACGGTCGCACATAAAAGAACCCACGGCCACCACTGCACATAGCTGACTCCACCACAGGACACCCACTTCTACACCAACGCAGGTAAGACAGGATCGGCACCTCTATGCTCCCGTTACAATCAGGCTCAGTCACCATGTGATAACGCTCTCAACTCTTTAGTTGCAGGCTCCCCTTGCTTCACCTCCACTGGCTGTGCTGCCATTTCCTCTCCCACCTGGAAGGTATACTTTATTCCACTATTTTCCTGTTTCTCTCTTCCCCCTTTTCCCATAACCTACTTTTATCTGCATTTGTGGGGTATCTATATGCTATTTACATCATAGTTTTATTCATTAATATGGAAGGGAAGAGTGCCCATGAGAGTGTTGAACTGCGGAGAGCAAGAGATTAAGCTGCTCCGATTTGCCACCATTGATAAGCTGTTCTCAGTAGATACACATGATATCCAAACAGCAGCATCCACCATTGCTTCAGCCCACCCATTCAGTGACAGCTCACCAAGTCAGCCAGAGGAGTGGTGTAAGGAATTACACGTAGGCACTGACTCCACACCTTCACATCACAAGAAGGGGGTCTACAGGCTAGTGCAAGAATACGAGCAAGTCTTCAGCAAACATCCGCTAGACTTTTGAAGAATAAAAGGGGTCAAACACTACATCCCCACAAGTGCACACCCACCCATCAAAGAGAGATATAAGCCAAAACTACCTGCACATTACCAGTGTACCAAGGACATGTTGAGCAACATGAAGGAGGCTGGGGTTATCCGTGACAGTTGTAGCCTCTGGGCAGCTCCGTTGGTCCTGTTAAAGAAGAAGGACAGCACCACTCCCCTGTATTGAGGAATAGCTAGCTGCATTGAGAACTGCAAATTATTTTTCTACCCTTGATCTCACTAGTCGCTATTGGCAAGTGTCCGTTGCTGAGGCAGACCGGGAGAAGACCGCCTTTGCCACCCCGATGGGTCTCTGCGAGTTCAAAAGCATGCCCTTCGAGCTGTGCAATTTGCCAGGAACCTTCCAGAGGCTGATGGAATGCTGCTTGGGACACCGAAACTTTGAAACGGTACTGCTATACCTTTATGATGTTATTGTTTATTCTAAAGCAAACAAGATTTTAGGGTGTATAAAAAGGGAGATTAGATCCGGTGATCCCAACGTATTGTTACCCCTCTATAAATGACTTGTAAGGCCACATCTGGAATATGGGGTAAAGTCCTGAGCAGGTTGATAACCATTGGTTTGAGCATGGTAGGGTGTAGTGCGCATCTTCCTGCATCGGTAAAAGCTGCAGAAGTCCTTGAAGATTTCCGCTTCAAAGGCTGTGCCTTGATCTGTGAGGACTCTCTCTGAGTAGCCATGAGGTCTGCATAAGTGTGCTTGGAAGACCTTCGCTGCAGTATGGGCCATTAGATCTTTGACTTGTACCACAACCATAAATCTCGAGTAGTTGTCTACCATCGTAAGTGCATACGTGAGCTCGCCTCGATATTCTGCAACAAAACTCCCTTTTTCGATTTCAGTTTCAGCAAACACTCCTCTTCCTGTAGAAAATATTTATCATTACCTAAGACAGTCATTCTAATGCATGACAATATTAAGGCAATTTAGTTAAAACTTGTTTTAACTCACCTTTAAGGGGATTGATGTATTTCATGGTCAATCCAGGTTTGTCAGTGATGGCACTGACATAATGTATGGCGTCTTTTTCGGGCGTTATCCTTTGCCTTTTCATTGTGAAAATCCAGTTGCCTATATCAAAGCAAATTCTACTACTTGTAAAGTATGCAGAAAATGAAATGTAGAACATATAACATCAACTGCTTAGGAACGCATCATAGGTTAGTACTTAAAAGGATATTGTCATGTTCTAGTCATAATGCAAGCTGGACATTTTTCATGTTACCCTGTAATCGCCGGCCTGTTCTAATGCTCACAAGCCAAGATATAGGCTCAGCTGCTAAGGCTTCCCTCTGCCTTCTGAATGAAACTTGAATATGTCTGGGTCACTGTGTATATAGCAGGTGCTCAGAAAAAATAAGAGTCAATTCAATAGAAATAGCTCTGGCACACTATAGTGATCAATAACGTAAGAAAAGAACTCTTGGAATGCTGAAAATTCTTTATTTGTGCAAAAGGATAATTCATCCAACGTTTCGACCTTGTTTTTAGGTCTTTATCAAGGATAAAGTTATCTAAGATCATAAAGGGTTACAAAACCATATAAACACGTAATTAGTACATAGTACAACATAACAGTACAATATATTGCTACTTGAGAGTACAATGGGTCAAATGACCATGATGCACATACAAAAAATTTTTCCAAAGCCATAGTGAAAACATTTGTACTGAGGAAAGAAAATTTCCACATGACCTATCTGGAGAAACATTCTGGATCAAACAACCAAAAATAGTCAAGCAGGTAAATACACACCTATATGGATAACAGGATGATATGTGTTCAATTGTATAGCGTCATTGCCATTAAGGTACAAATGGAAAACTTGCAATTAGAAATCTACTTATTTTATTAAATATCATCTCCACCAAACAGGACAAGCTTGCATCTGTTATAGTTTTGGAGAAAAATGTGTTCATTTCATGTATGCGCGAAATGCCTTAAAAATGGCTTTAAAATGGATTTGGAGCATGGAGACGATTATCTCGGGATTGCAAGATAACCAAACAAAACTTTTAGTGGATTTCTACTTATTTTATTAAATATCATCTCCACCAAACAGGACAAGCTTGCATCTGTTATAGTTTTGGAGAAAAATGTGTTCATTTCATGTATGCGCGAAATGCCTTAAAAATGGCTTTAAAATGGATTTGGAGCATGGAGACGATTATCTCGGGATTGCAAGATAACCAAACAAAACTTTTAGTGGATTTCTACTTATTTTATTAAATATCATCTCCACCAAACAGGACAAGCTTGCATCTGTTATAGTTTTGGAGAAAAATGTGTTCATTTCATGTATGCGCGAAATGCCTTAAAAATGGCTTTAAAATGGATTTGGAGCATGGAGACGATTATCTCGGGATTGCAAGATAACCAAACAAAACTTTTAGTGGATTTCTACTTATTTTATTAAATATCATCTCCACCAAACAGGACAAGCTTGCATCTGTTATAGTTTTGGAGAAAAATGTGTTCATTTCATGTATGCGCGAAATGCCTTAAAAATGGCTTTAAAATGGATTTGGAGCATGGAGACGATTATCTCGGGATTGCAAGATAACCAAACAAAACTTTTAGTGGATTTCTACTTATTTTATTAAATATCATCTCCACCAAACAGGACAAGCTTGCATCTGTTATAGTTTTGGAGAAAAATGTGTTCATTTCATGTATGCGCGAAATGCCTTAAAAATGGCTTTAAAATGGATTTGGAGCATGGAGACGATTATCTCGGGATTGCAAGATAACCAAACAAAACTTTTAGTGGATTTCTACTTATTTTATTAAATATCATCTCCACCAAACAGGACAAGCTTGCATCTGTTATAGTTTTGGAGAAAAATGTGTTCATTTCATGTATGCGCGAAATGCCTTAAAAATGGCTTTAAAATGGATTTGGAGCATGGAGACGATTATCTCGGGATTGCAAGATAACCAAACAAAACTTTTAGTGGATTTCTACTTATTTTATTAAATATCATCTCCAGCAAACAGGACAAGCTTGCATCTGTTATAGTTTTGGAGAAAAATGTGTTCATTTCATGTATGCGCGAAATGCCTTAAAAATGGCTTTAAAATGGATTTGGAGCATGGAGACGATTATCTCGGGATTGCAAGATAACCAAACAAAACTTTTAGTGGATTTCTACTTATTTTATTAAATATCATCTCCACCAAACAGGACAAGCTTGCATCTGTTATAGTTTTGGAGAAAAATGTGTTCATTTCATGTATGCGCGAAATGCCTTAAAAATGGCTTTAAAATGGATTTGGAGCATGGAGACGATTATCTCGGGATTGCAAGATAACCAAACAAAACTTTTAGTGGATTTCTACTTATTTTATTAAATATCATCTCCACCAAACAGGACAAGCTTGCATCTGTTATAGTTTTGGAGAAAAATGTGTTCATTTCATTTATGCGCGAAATGCCTTAGAAATGGGTTTTAATAGCATTTGAAGCATGGAGACGATTATCTCGAGATTGCAAGATAACCAAACAAAACTTTTAGTGGACTTCTACTTATTTTATTAAATATCATCTCCACCAAACAGGACAAGCTTGCATCTGTTATAGTTTTGGAGAAAAATGTGTTCATTTCATGTATGCGCGAAATGCCTTAAAAATGGCTTTAAAATGGATTTGGAGCATGGAGACGATTATCTCGGGATTGCAAGATAACCAAACAAAACTTTTAGTGGATTTCTACTTATTTTATTAAATATCATCTCCACCAAACAGGACAAGCTTGCATCTGTTATAGTTTTGGAGAAAAATGTGTTCATTTCATGTATGCGCGAAATGCCTTAAAAATGGCTTTAAAATGGATTTGGAGCATGGAGACGATTATCTCGGGATTGCAAGATAACCAAACAAAACTTTTAGTGGATTTCTACTTATTTTATTAAATATCATCTCCACCAAACAGGACAAGCTTGCATCTGTTATAGTTTTGGAGAAAAATGTGTTCATTTCATTTATGCGCGAAATGCCTTAGAAATGGGTTTTAATAGCATTTGAAGCATGGAGACGATTATCTCGGGATTGCAAGATAACCAAACAAAACTTTTAGTGGATTTCTACTTATTTTATTAAATATCATCTCCACCAAACAGGACAAGCTTGCATCTGTTATAGTTTTGGAGAAAAATGTGTTCATTTCATGTATGCGCGAAATGCCTTAAAAATGGCTTTAAAATGGATTTGGAGCATGGAGACGATTATCTCGGGATTGCAAGATAACCAAACAAAACTTTTAGTGGATTTCTACTTATTTTATTAAATATCATCTCCACCAAACAGGACAAGCTTGCATCTGTTATAGTTTTGGAGAAAAATGTGTTCATTTCATGTATGCGCGAAATGCCTTAAAAATGGCTTTAAAATAGATTTGGAGCATGGAGACGATTATCTCGGGATTGCAAGATAACCAAACAAAACTTTTAGTGGATTTCTACTTATTTTATTAAATATCATCTCCACCAAACAGGACAAGCTTGCATCTGTTATAGTTTTGGAGAAAAATGTGTTCATTTCATGTATGCGCGAAATGCCTTAAAAATGGCTTTAAAATGGATTTGGAGCATGGAGACGATTATCTCGGGATTGCAAGATAACCAAACAAAACTTTTAGTGGATTTCTACTTATTTTATTAAATATCATCTCCACCAAACAGGACAAGCTTGCATCTGTTATAGTTTTGGAGAAAAATGTGTTCATTTCATGTATGCGCGA
Organism: Anomaloglossus baeobatrachus; assembly: GCF_048569485.1. Lineage (NCBI taxonomy): Eukaryota > Metazoa > Chordata > Amphibia > Anura > Aromobatidae > Anomaloglossus > Anomaloglossus baeobatrachus. The sequence continues at coordinate 116,785 of NW_027442097.1, read as the reverse complement.
AATGCCTTAAAAATGGCTTTAAAATAGATTTGGAGCATGGAGACGATTATCTCGGGATTGCAAGATAACCAAACAAAACTTTTAGTGGATTTCTACTTATTTTATTAAATATCATCTCCACCAAACAGGACAAGTTTGCATCTGTTATAGTTTTGGAGAAAAATGTGTTCATTTCATGTATGCGCGAAATGCCTTAAAAATGGCTTTAAAATGGATTTGGAGCATGGAGACGATTATCTCGGGATTGCAAGATAACCAAACAAAACTTTTAGTGGATTTCTACTTATTTTATTAAATATCATCTCCACCAAACAGGACAAGCTTGCATCTGTTATAGTTTTGGAGAAAAATGTGTTCATTTCATTTATGCGCGAAATGCCTTAGAAATGGGTTTTAATAGCATTTGAAGCATGGAGACGATTATCTCGAGATTGCAAGATAACCAAACAAAACTTTTAGTGGACTTCTACTTATTTTATTAAATATCATCTCCACCAAACAGGACAAGCTTGCATCTGTTATAGTTTTGGAGAAAAATGTGTTCATTTCATGTATGCGCGAAATGCCTTAAAAATGGCTTTAAAATGGATTTGGAGCATGGAGACGATTATCTCGGGATTGCAAGATAACCAAACAAAACTTTTAGTGGATTTCTACTTATTTTATTAAATATCATCTCCACCAAACAGGACAAGCTTGCATCTGTTATAGTTTTGGAGAAAAATGTGTTCATTTCATGTATGCGCGAAATGCCTTAAAAATGGCTTTAAAATGGATTTGGAGCATGGAGACGATTATCTCGGGATTGCAAGATAACCAAACAAAACTTTTAGTGGATTTCTACTTATTTTATTAAATATCATCTCCACCAAACAGGACAAGCTTGCATCTGTTATAGTTTTGGAGAAAAATGTGTTCATTTCATTTATGCGCGAAATGCCTTAGAAATGGGTTTTAATAGCATTTGAAGCATGGAGACGATTATCTCGGGATTGCAAGATAACCAAACAAAACTTTTAGTGGATTTCTACTTATTTTATTAAATATCATCTCCACCAAACAGGACAAGCTTGACACTGTTATAGTTTTGGAGAAAAATGTGTTCATTTCATGTATGCGCGAAATGCCTTAAAAATGGCTTTAAAATGGATTTGGAGCATGGAGACGATTATCTCGGGATTGCAAGATAACCAAACAAAACTTTTAGTGGATTTCTACTTATTTTATTAAATATCATCTCCACCAAACAGGACAAGCTTGCATCTGTTATAGTTTTGGAGAAAAATGTGTTCATTTCATGTATGCGCGAAATGCCTTAAAAATGGCTTTAAAATGGATTTGGAGCATGGAGACGATTATCTCGGGATTGCAAGATAACCAAACAAAACTTTTAGTGGATTTCTACTTATTTTATTAAATATCATCTCCACCAAACAGGACAAGCTTGCATCTGTTATAGTTTTGGAGAAAAATGTGTTCATTTCATGTATGCGCGAAATGCCTTAAAAATGGCTTTAAAATGGATTTGGAGCATGGAGACGATTATCTCGGGATTGCAAGATAACCAAACAAAACTTTTAGTGGATTTCTACTTATTTTATTAAATATCATCTCCACCAAACAGGACAAGCTTGCATCTGTTATAGTTTTGGAGAAAAATGTGTTCATTTCATGTATGCGCGAAATGCCTTAAAAATGGCTTTAAAATGGATTTGGAGCATGGAGACGATTATCTCGGGATTGCAAGATAACCAAACAAAACTTTTAGTGGATTTCTACTTATTTTATTAAATATCATCTCCACCAAACAGGACAAGCTTGCATCTGTTATAGTTTTGGAGAAAAATGTGTTCATTTCATTTATGCGCGAAATGCCTTAGAAATGGGTTTTAATAGCATTTGAAGCATGGAGACGATTATCTCGGGATTGCAAGATAACCAAACAAAACTTTTAGTGGATTTCTACTTATTTTATTAAATATCATCTCCACCAAACAGGACAAGCTTGCATCTGTTATAGTTTTGGAGAAAAATGTGTTCATTTCATGTATGCGCGAAATGCCTTAAAAATGGCTTTAAAATGGATTTGGAGCATGGAGACGATTATCTCGGGATTGCAAGATAACCAAACAAAACTTTTAGTGGATTTCTACTTATTTTATTAAATATCATCTCCACCAAACAGGACAAGCTTGCATCTGTTATAGTTTTGGAGAAAAATGTGTTCATTTCATGTATGCGCGAAATGCCTTAAAAATGGCTTTAAAATAGATTTGGAGCATGGAGACGATTATCTCGGGATTGCAAGATAACCAAACAAAACTTTTAGTGGATTTCTACTTATTTTATTAAATATCATCTCCACCAAACAGGACAAGCTTGCATCTGTTATAGTTTTGGAGAAAAATGTGTTCATTTCATGTATGCGCGAAATGCCTTAAAAATGGCTTTAAAATGGATTTGGAGCATGGAGACGATTATCTCGGATTGCAAGATAACCAAACAAAACTTTTAGTGGATTTCTACTTATTTTATTAAATATCATCTCCACCAAACAGGACAAGCTTGCATCTGTTATAGTTTTGGAGAAAAAATGTGTTCATTTCATGTATGCGCGAAATGCCTTAAAAAATGGCTTTAAAATAGATTTGGAGCATGGAGACGATTATCTCGGGATTGCAAGATAACCAAACAAAACTTTTAGTGGATTTCTACTTATTTTATTAAATATCATCTCCACCAAACAGGACAAGTTTGCATCTGTTATAGTTTTGGAGAAAAATGTGTTCATTTCATGTATGCGCGAAATGCCTTAAAAATGGCTTTAAAATGGATTTGGAGCATGGAGACGATTATCTCGGGATTGCAAGATAACCAAACAAAACTTTTAGTGGATTTCTACTTATTTTATTAAATATCATCTCCACCAAACAGGACAAGCTTGCATCTGTTATAGTTATGGAGAAAATGTGTTCATTTCATTTATGCGCGAAATGCCTTAGAAATGGGTTTTAATAGCATTTGAAGCATGGAGACGATTATCTCGAGATTGCAAGATAACCAAACAAAACTTTTAGTGGACTTCTACTTATTTTATTAAATATCATCTCCACCAAACAGGACAAGCTTGCATCTGTTATAGTTTTGGAGAAAAATGTGTTCATTTCATGTATGCGCGAAATGCCTTAAAAATGGCTTTAAAATGGATTTGGAGCATGGAGACGATTATCTCGGGATTGCAAGATAACCAAACAAAACTTTTAGTGGATTTCTACTTATTTTATTAAATATCATCTCCACCAAACAGGACAAGCTTGCATCTGTTATAGTTTTGGAGAAAAATGTGTTCATTTCATGTATGCGCGAAATGCCTTAAAAATGGCTTTAAAATGGATTTGGAGCATGGAGACGATTATCTCGGGATTGCAAGATAACCAAACAAAACTTTTAGTGGATTTCTACTTATTTTATTAAATATCATCTCCACCAAACAGGACAAGCTTGCATCTGTTATAGTTTTGGAGAAAAATGTGTTCATTTCATTTTATGCGCGAAATGCCTTAGAAATGGGTTTTAATAGCATTTGAAGCATGGAGACGATTATCTCGGGATTGCAAGATAACCAAACAAAACTTTTAGTGGATTTCTACTTATTTTATTAAATATCATCTCCACCAAACAGGACAAGCTTGACACTGTTATAGTTTTGGAGAAAAATGTGTTCATTTCATGTATGCGCGAAATGCCTTAAAAATGGCTTTAAAATGGATTTGGAGCATGGGAGACGATTATCTCGGGATTGCAAGATAACCAAACAAAACTTTTAGTGGATTTCTACTTATTTTATTAAATATCATCTCCACCAAACAGGACAAGCCTGCATCTGTTATAGTTTTGGAGAAAAATTGTGTTCATTTCATGTATGCGCGAAATGCCTTAAAAATGGCTTTAAAATGGATTTGGAGCATGGAGACGATTATCTCGGGATTGCAAGATAACCAAACAAAACTTTTAGTGGATTTCTACTTATTTTATTAAATATCATCTCCACCAAACAGGACAAGCTTGCATCTGTTATAGTTTTGGAGAAAAATGTGTTCATTTCATGTATGCGCGAAATGCCTTAAAAATGGCTTTAAAATGGATTTGGAGCATGGAGACGATTATCTCGGGATTGCAAGATAACCAAACAAAACTTTTAGTGGATTTCTACTTATTTTATTAAATATCATCTCCACCAAACAGGACAAGCTTGCATCTGTTATAGTTTTGGAGAAAAATGTGTTCATTTCATGTATGCGCGAAATGCCTTAAAATGGCTTTAAATGGATTTGGAGCATGGAGACGATTATCTCGGGATTGCAAGATAACCAAACAAAACTTTTAGTGGATTTCTACTTATTTTATTAAATATCATCTCCACCAAACAGGACAAGCTTGCATCTGTTATAGTTTTGGAGAAAAATGTGTTCATTTCATGTATGCGCGAAATGCCTTAAAAATGGCTTTAAAATGGATTTGGAGCATGGAGACGATTATCTCGGGATTGCAAGATAACCAAACAAAACTTTTAGTGGATTTCTACTTATTTTATTAAATATCATCTCCACCAAACAGGACAAGCTTGCATCTGTTATAGTTTTGGAGAAAAATGTGTTCATTTCATGTATGCGCGAAATGCCTTAAAAATGGCTTTAAAATGGATTTGGAGCATGGAGACGATTATCTCGGGATTGCAAGATAACCAAACAAAACGTTTAGTGGATTTCTACTTATTTTATTAAATATCATCTCCACCAAACAGGACAAGCTTGCATCTGTTATAGTTTTGGAGAAAAATGTGTTCATTTCATGTATGCGCGAAATGCCTTAAAAATGGCTTTAAAATGGATTTGGAGCATGGAGACGATTATCTCGGGATTGCAAGATAACCAAACAAAACTTTTAGTGGATTTCTACTTATTTTATTAAATATCATCTCCACCAAACAGGACAAGCTTGCATCTGTTATAGTTTTGGAGAAAAATGTGTTCATTTCATGTATGCGCGAAATGCCTTAAAAATGGCTTTAAAATGGATTTGGAGCATGGAGACGATTATCTCGGGATTGCAAGATAACCAAACAAAACTTTTAGTGGATTTCTACTTATTTTATTAAATATCATCTCCACCAAACAGGACAAGCTTGCATCTGTTATAGTTTTGGAGAAAAATGTGTTCATTTCATGTATGCGCGAAATGCCTTAAAAATGGCTTTAAAATGGATTTGGAGCATGGAGACGATTATCTCGGGATTGCAAGATAACCAAACAAAACTTTTAGTGGATTTCTACTTATTTTATTAAATATCATCTCCACCAAACAGGACAAGCTTGCATCTGTTATAGTTTTGGAGAAAAATGTGTTCATTTCATGTATGCGCGAAATGCCTTAAAAATGGCTTTAAAATGGATTTGGAGCATGGAGACGATTATCTCGGGATTGCAAGATAACCAAACAAAACTTTTAGTGGATTTCTACTTATTTTATTAAATATCATCTCCACCAAACAGGACAAGCTTGCATCTGTTATAGTTTTGGAGAAAAATGTGTTCATTTCATGTATGCGCGAAATGCCTTAAAAATGGCTTTAAAATGGATTTGGAGCATGGAGACGATTATCTCGGGATTGCAAGATAACCAAACAAAACTTTTAGTGGATTTCTACTTATTTTATTAAATATCATCTCCACCAAACAGGACAAGCTTGCATCTGTTATAGTTTTGGAGAAAAATGTGTTCATTTCATGTATGCGCGAAATGCCTTAAAAATGGCTTTAAAATGGATTTGGAGCATGGAGACGATTATCTCGGGATTGCAAGATAACCAAACAAAACTTTTAGTGGATTTCTACTTATTTTATTAAATATCATCTCCACCAAACAGGACAAGCTTGCATCTGTTATAGTTTTGGAGAAAAATGTGTTCATTTCATGTATGCGCGAAATGCCTTAAAAATGGCTTTAAAATGGATTTGGAGCATGGAGACGATTATCTCGGGATTGCAAGATAACCAAACAAAACTTTTAGTGGATTTCTACTTATTTTATTAAATATCATCTCCACCAAACAGGACAAGCTTGCATCTGTTATAGTTTTGGAGAAAAATGTGTTCATTTCATGTATGCGCGAAATGCCTTAAAAATGGCTTTAAAATGGATTTGGAGCATGGAGACGATTATCTCGGGATTGCAAGATAACCAAACAAAACTTTTAGTGGATTTCTACTTATTTTATTAAATATCATCTCCACCAAACAGGACAAGCTTGCATCTGTTATAGTTTTGGAGAAAAATGTGTTCATTTCATGTATGCGCGAAATGCCTTAAAAATGGCTTTAAAATGGATTTGGAGCATGGAGACGATTATCTCGGGATTGCAAGATAACCAAACAAAACTTTTAGTGGATTTCTACTTATTTTATTAAATATCATCTCCACCAAACAGGACAAGCTTGCATCTGTTATAGTTTTGGAGAAAAATGTGTTCATTTCATGTATGCGCGAAATGCCTTAAAAATGGCTTTAAAATGGATTTGGAGCATGGAGACGATTATCTCGGGATTGCAAGATAACCAAACAAAACTTTTAGTGGATTTCTACTTATTTTATTAAATATCATCTCCACCAAACAGGACAAGCTTGCATCTGTTATAGTTTTGGAGAAAAATGTGTTCATTTCATGTATGCGCGAAATGCCTTAAAAATGGCTTTAAAATGGATTTGGAGCATGGAGACGATTATCTCGGGATTGCAAGATAACCAAACAAAACTTTTAGTGGATTTCTACTTATTTTATTAAATATCATCTCCACCAAACAGGACAAGCTTGCATCTGTTATAGTTTTGGAGAAAAATGTGTTCATTTCATGTATGCGCGAAATGCCTTAAAAATGGCTTTAAAATGGATTTGGAGCATGGAGACGATTATCTCGGGATTGCAAGATAACCAAACAAAACTTTTAGTGGATTTCTACTTATTTTATTAAATATCATCTCCACCAAACAGGACAAGCTTGCATCTGTTATAGTTTTGGAGAAAAATGTGTTCATTTCATGTATGCGCGAAATGCCTTAAAAATGGCTTTAAAATGGATTTGGAGCATGGAGACGATTATCTCGGGATTGCAAGATAACCAAACAAAACTTTTAGTGGATTTCTACTTATTTTATTAAATATCATCTCCACCAAACAGGACAAGCTTGCATCTGTTATAGTTTTGGAGAAAAATGTGTTCATTTCATGTATGCGCGAAATGCCTTAAAAATGGCTTTAAAATGGATTTGGAGCATGGAGACGATTATCTCGGGATTGCAAGATAACCAAACAAAACTTTTAGTGGATTTCTACTTATTTTATTAAATATCATCTCCACCAAACAGGACAAGCTTGCATCTGTTATAGTTTTGGAGAAAAATGTGTTCATTTCATGTATGCGCGAAATGCCTTAAAAATGGCTTTAAAATGGATTTGGAGCATGGAGACGATTATCTCGGGATTGCAAGATAACCAAACAAAACTTTTAGTGGATTTCTACTTATTTTATTAAATATCATCTCCACCAAACAGGACAAGCTTGCATCTGTTATAGTTTTGGAGAAAAATGTGTTCATTTCATGTATGCGCGAAATGCCTTAAAAATGGCTTTAAAATGGATTTGGAGCATGGAGACGATTATCTCGGGATTGCAAGATAACCAAACAAAACTTTTAGTGGATTTCTACTTATTTTATTAAATATCATCTCCACCAAACAGGACAAGCTTGCATCTGTTATAGTTTTGGAGAAAAATGTGTTCATTTCATGTATGCGCGAAATGCCTTAAAAATGGCTTTAAAATGGATTTGGAGCATGGAGACGATTATCTCGGGATTGCAAGATAACCAAACAAAACTTTTAGTGGATTTCTACTTATTTTATTAAATATCATCTCCACCAAACAGGACAAGCTTGCATCTGTTATAGTTTTGGAGAAAAATGTGTTCATTTCATGTATGCGCGAAATGCCTTAAAAATGGCTTTAAAATGGATTTGGAGCATGGAGACGATTATCTCGGGATTGCAAGATAACCAAACAAAACTTTTAGTGGATTTCTACTTATTTTATTAAATATCATCTCCACCAAACAGGACAAGCTTGCATCTGTTATAGTTTTGGAGAAAAATGTGTTCATTTCATGTATGCGCGAAATGCCTTAAAAATGGCTTTAAAATGGATTTGGAGCATGGAGACGATTATCTCGGGATTGCAAGATAACCAAACAAAACTTTTAGTGGATTTCTACTTATTTTATTAAATATCATCTCCACCAAACAGGACAAGCTTGCATCTGTTATAGTTTTGGAGAAAAATGTGTTCATTTCATGTATGCGCGAAATGCCTTAAAAATGGCTTTAAAATGGATTTGGAGCATGGAGACGATTATCTCGGGATTGCAAGATAACCAAACAAAACTTTTAGTGGATTTCTACTTATTTTATTAAATATCATCTCCACCAAACAGGACAAGCTTGCATCTGTTATAGTTTTGGAGAAAAATGTGTTCATTTCATGTATGCGCGAAATGCCTTAAAAATGGCTTTAAAATGGATTTGGAGCATGGAGACGATTATCTCGGGATTGCAAGATAACCAAACAAAACTTTTAGTGGATTTCTACTTATTTTATTAAATATCATCTCCACCAAACAGGACAAGCTTGCATCTGTTATAGTTTTGGAGAAAAATGTGTTCATTTCATGTATGCGCGAAATGCCTTAAAAATGGCTTTAAAATGGATTTGGAGCATGGAGACGATTATCTCGGGATTGCAAGATAACCAAACAAAACTTTTAGTGGATTTCTACTTATTTTATTAAATATCATCTCCACCAAACAGGACAAGCTTGCATCTGTTATAGTTTTGGAGAAAAATGTGTTCATTTCATGTATGCGCGAAATGCCTTAAAAATGGCTTTAAAATGGATTTGGAGCATGGAGACGATTATCTCGGGATTGCAAGATAACCAAACAAAACTTTTAGTGGATTTCTACTTATTTTATTAAATATCATCTCCACCAAACAGGACAAGCTTGCATCTGTTATAGTTTTGGAGAAAAATGTGTTCATTTCATGTATGCGCGAAATGCCTTAAAAATGGCTTTAAAATGGATTTGGAGCATGGAGACGATTATCTCGGGATTGCAAGATAACCAAACAAAACTTTTAGTGGATTTCTACTTATTTTATTAAATATCATCTCCACCAAACAGGACAAGCTTGCATCTGTTAGTAGTTTTGGAGAAAAATGTGTTCATTTCATGTATGCGCGAAATGCCTTAAAAATGGCTTTAAAATGGATTTGGAGCATGGAGACGATTATCTCGGGATTGCAAGATAACCAAACAAAACTTTTAGTGGATTTCTACTTATTTTATTAAATATCATCTCCACCAAACAGGACAAGCTTGCATCTGTTATAGTTTTGGAGAAAAATGTGTTCATTTCATGTATGCGCGAAATGCCTTAAAAATGGCTTTAAAATGGATTTGGAGCATGGAGACGATTATCTCGGGATTGCAAGATAACCAAACAAAACTTTTAGTGGATTTCTACTTATTTTATTAAATATCATCTCCACCAAACAGGACAAGCTTGCATCTGTTATAGTTTTGGAGAAAAATGTGTTCATTTCATGTATGCGCGAAATGCCTTAAAAATGGCTTTAAAATGGATTTGGAGCATGGAGACGATTATCTCGGGATTGCAAGATAACCAAACAAAACTTTTAGTGGATTTCTACTTATTTTATTAAATATCATCTCCACCAAACAGGACAAGCTTGCATCTGTTATAGTTTTGGAGAAAAATGTGTTCATTTCATGTATGCGCGAAATGCCTTAAAAATGGCTTTAAAATGGATTTGGAGCATGGAGACGATTATCTCGGGATTGCAAGATAACCAAACAAAACTTTTAGTGGATTTCTACTTATTTTATTAAATATCATCTCCACCAAACAGGACAAGCTTGCATCTGTTATAGTTTTGGAGAAAAATGTGTTCATTTCATGTATGCGCGAAATGCCTTAAAAATGGCTTTAAAATGGATTTGGAGCATGGAGACGATTATCTCGGGATTGCAAGATAACCAAACAAAACTTTTAGTGGATTTCTACTTATTTTATTAAATATCATCTCCACCAAACAGGACAAGCTTGCATCTGTTATAGTTTTGGAGAAAAATGTGTTCATTTCATGTATGCGCGAAATGCCTTAAAAATGGCTTTAAAATGGATTTGGAGCATGGAGACGATTATCTCGGGATTGCAAGATAACCAAACAAAACTTTTAGTGGATTTCTACTTATTTTATTAAATATCATCTCCACCAAACAGGACAAGCTTGCATCTGTTATAGTTTTGGAGAAAAATGTGTTCATTTCATGTATGCGCGAAATGCCTTAAAAATGGCTTTAAAATGGATTTGGAGCATGGAGACGATTATCTCGGGATTGCAAGATAACCAAACAAAACTTTTAGTGGATTTCTACTTATTTTATTAAATATCATCTCCACCAAACAGGACAAGCTTGCATCTGTTATAGTTTTGGAGAAAAATGTGTTCATTTCATGTATGCGCGAAATGCCTTAAAAATGGCTTTAAAATGGATTTGGAGCATGGAGACGATTATCTCGGGATTGCAAGATAACCAAACAAAACTTTTAGTGGATTTCTACTTATTTTATTAAATATCATCTCCACCAAACAGGACAAGCTTGCATCTGTTATAGTTTTGGAGAAAAATGTGTTCATTTCATGTATGCGCGAAATGCCTTAAAAATGGCTTTAAAATGGATTTGGAGCATGGAGACGATTATCTCGGGATTGCAAGATAACCAAACAAAACTTTTAGTGGATTTCTACTTATTTTATTAAATATCATCTCCACCAAACAGGACAAGCTTGCATCTGTTATAGTTTTGGAGAAAAATGTGTTCATTTCATGTATGCGCGAAATGCCTTAAAAATGGCTTTAAAATGGATTTGGAGCATGGAGACGATTATCTCGGGATTGCAAGATAACCAAACAAAACTTTTAGTGGATTTCTACTTATTTTATTAAATATCATCTCCACCAAACAGGACAAGCTTGCATCTGTTATAGTTTTGGAGAAAAATGTGTTCATTTCATGTATGCGCGAAATGCCTTAAAAATGGCTTTAAAATGGATTTGGAGCATGGAGACGATTATCTCGGGATTGCAAGATAACCAAACAAAACTTTTAGTGGATTTCTACTTATTTTATTAAATATCATCTCCACCAAACAGGACAAGCTTGCATCTGTTATAGTTTTGGAGAAAAATGTGTTCATTTCATGTATGCGCGAAATGCCTTAAAAATGGCTTTAAAATGGATTTGGAGCATGGAGACGATTATCTCGGGATTGCAAGATAACCAAACAAAACTTTTAGTGGATTTCTACTTATTTTATTAAATATCATCTCCACCAAACAGGACAAGCTTGCATCTGTTATAGTTTTGGAGAAAAATGTGTTCATTTCATGTATGCGCGAAATGCCTTAAAAATGGCTTTAAAATGGATTTGGAGCATGGAGACGATTATCTCGGGATTGCAAGATAACCAAACAAAACTTTTAGTGGATTTCTACTTATTTTATTAAATATCATCTCCACCAAACAGGACAAGCTTGCATCTGTTATAGTTTTGGAGAAAAATGTGTTCATTTCATGTATGCGCGAAATGCCTTAAAAATGGCTTTAAAATGGATTTGGAGCATGGAGACGATTATCTCGGGATTGCAAGATAACCAAACAAAACTTTTAGTGGATTTCTACTTATTTTATTAAATATCATCTCCACCAAACAGGACAAGCTTGCATCTGTTATAGTTTTGGAGAAAAATGTGTTCATTTCATGTATGCGCGAAATGCCTTAAAAATGGCTTTAAAATGGATTTGGAGCATGGAGACGATTATCTCGGGATTGCAAGATAACCAAACAAAACTTTTAGTGGATTTCTACTTATTTTATTAAATATCATCTCCACCAAACAGGACAAGCTTGCATCTGTTATAGTTTTGGAGAAAAATGTGTTCATTTCATGTATGCGCGAAATGCCTTAAAAATGGCTTTAAAATGGATTTGGAGCATGGAGACGATTATCTCGGGATTGCAAGATAACCAAACAAAACTTTTAGTGGATTTCTACTTATTTTATTAAATATCATCTCCACCAAACAGGACAAGCTTGCATCTGTTATAGTTTTGGAGAAAAATGTGTTCATTTCATGTATGCGCGAAATGCCTTAAAAATGGCTTTAAAATGGATTTGGAGCATGGAGACGATTATCTCGGGATTGCAAGATAACCAAACAAAACTTTTAGTGGATTTCTACTTATTTTATTAAATATCATCTCCACCAAACAGGACAAGCTTGCATCTGTTATAGTTTTGGAGAAAAATGTGTTCATTTCATGTATGCGCGAAATGCCTTAAAAATGGCTTTAAAATGGATTTGGAGCATGGAGACGATTATCTCGGGATTGCAAGATAACCAAACAAAACTTTTAGTGGATTTCTACTTATTTTATTAAATATCATCTCCACCAAACAGGACAAGCTTGCATCTGTTATAGTTTTGGAGAAAAATGTGTTCATTTCATGTATGCGCGAAATGCCTTAAAAATGGCTTTAAAATGGATTTGGAGCATGGAGACGATTATCTCGGGATTGCAAGATAACCAAACAAAACTTTTAGTGGATTTCTACTTATTTTATTAAATATCATCTCCACCAAACAGGACAAGCTTGCATCTGTTATAGTTTTGGAGAAAAATGTGTTCATTTCATGTATGCGCGAAATGCCTTAAAAATGGCTTTAAAATGGATTTGGAGCATGGAGACGATTATCTCGGGATTGCAAGATAACCAAACAAAACTTTTAGTGGATTTCTACTTATTTTATTAAATATCATCTCCACCAAACAGGACAAGCTTGCATCTGTTATAGTTTTGGAGAAAAATGTGTTCATTTCATGTATGCGCGAAATGCCTTAAAAATGGCTTTAAAATGGATTTGGAGCATGGAGACGATTATCTCGGGATTGCAAGATAACCAAACAAAACTTTTAGTGGATTTCTACTTATTTTATTAAATATCATCTCCACCAAACAGGACAAGCTTGCATCTGTTATAGTTTTGGAGAAAAATGTGTTCATTTCATGTATGCGCGAAATGCCTTAAAAATGGCTTTAAAATGGATTTGGAGCATGGAGACGATTATCTCGGGATTGCAAGATAACCAAACAAAACTTTTAGTGGATTTCTACTTATTTTATTAAATATCATCTCCACCAAACAGGACAAGCTTGCATCTGTTATAGTTTTGGAGAAAAATGTGTTCATTTCATGTATGCGCGAAATGCCTTAAAAATGGCTTTAAAATGGATTTGGAGCATGGAGACGATTATCTCGGGATTGCAAGATAACCAAACAAAACTTTTAGTGGATTTCTACTTATTTTATTAAATATCATCTCCACCAAACAGGACAAGCTTGCATCTGTTATAGTTTTGGAGAAAAATGTGTTCATTTCATGTATGCGCGAAATGCCTTAAAAATGGCTTTAAAATGGATTTGGAGCATGGAGACGATTATCTCGGGATTGCAAGATAACCAAACAAAACTTTTAGTGGATTTCTACTTATTTTATTAAATATCATCTCCACCAAACAGGACAAGCTTGCATCTGTTATAGTTTTGGAGAAAAATGTGTTCATTTCATGTATGCGCGAAATGCCTTAAAAATGGCTTTAAAATGGATTTGGAGCATGGAGACGATTATCTCGGGATTGCAAGATAACCAAACAAAACTTTTAGTGGATTTCTACTTATTTTATTAAATATCATCTCCACCAAACAGGACAAGCTTGCATCTGTTATAGTTTTGGAGAAAAATGTGTTCATTTCATGTATGCGCGAAATGCCTTAAAAATGGCTTTAAAATGGATTTGGAGCATGGAGACGATTATCTCGGGATTGCAAGATAACCAAACAAAACTTTTAGTGGATTTCTACTTATTTTATTAAATATCATCTCCACCAAACAGGACAAGCTTGCATCTGTTATAGTTTTGGAGAAAAATGTGTTCATTTCATGTATGCGCGAAATGCCTTAAAAATGGCTTTAAAATGGATTTGGAGCATGGAGACGATTATCTCGGGATTGCAAGATAACCAAACAAAACTTTTAGTGGATTTCTACTTATTTTATTAAATATCATCTCCACCAAACAGGACAAGCTTGCATCTGTTATAGTTTTGGAGAAAAATGTGTTCATTTCATGTATGCGCGAAATGCCTTAAAAATGGCTTTAAAATGGATTTGGAGCATGGAGACGATTATCTCGGGATTGCAAGATAACCAAACAAAACTTTTAGTGGATTTCTACTTATTTTATTAAATATCATCTCCACCAAACAGGACAAGCTTGCATCTGTTATAGTTTTGGAGAAAAATGTGTTCATTTCATGTATGCGCGAAATGCCTTAAAAATGGCTTTAAAATGGATTTGGAGCATGGAGACGATTATCTCGGGATTGCAAGATAACCAAACAAAACTTTTAGTGGATTTCTACTTATTTTATTAAATATCATCTCCACCAAACAGGACAAGCTTGCATCTGTTATAGTTTTGGAGAAAAATGTGTTCATTTCATGTATGCGCGAAATGCCTTAAAAATGGCTTTAAAATGGATTTGGAGCATGGAGACGATTATCTCGGGATTGCAAGATAACCAAACAAAACTTTTAGTGGATTTCTACTTATTTTATTAAATATCATCTCCACCAAACAGGACAAGCTTGCATCTGTTATAGTTTTGGAGAAAAATGTGTTCATTTCATGTATGCGCGAAATGCCTTAAAAATGGCTTTAAAATGGATTTGGAGCATGGAGACGATTATCTCGGGATTGCAAGATAACCAAACAAAACTTTTAGTGGATTTCTACTTATTTTATTAAATATCATCTCCACCAAACAGGACAAGCTTGCATCTGTTATAGTTTTGGAGAAAAATGTGTTCATTTCATGTATGCGCGAAATGCCTTAAAAATGGCTTTAAAATGGATTTGGAGCATGGAGACGATTATCTCGGGATTGCAAGATAACCAAACAAAACTTTTAGTGGATTTCTACTTATTTTATTAAATATCATCTCCACCAAACAGGACAAGCTTGCATCTGTTATAGTTTTGGAGAAAAATGTGTTCATTTCATGTATGCGCGAAATGCCTTAAAAATGGCTTTAAAATGGATTTGGAGCATGGAGACGATTATCTCGGGATTGCAAGATAACCAAACAAAACTTTTAGTGGATTTCTACTTATTTTATTAAATATCATCTCCACCAAACAGGACAAGCTTGCATCTGTTATAGTTTTGGAGAAAAATGTGTTCATTTCATGTATGCGCGAAATGCCTTAAAAATGGCTTTAAAATGGATTTGGAGCATGGAGACGATTATCTCGGGATTGCAAGATAACCAAACAAAACTTTTAGTGGATTTCTACTTATTTTATTAAATATCATCTCCACCAAACAGGACAAGCTTGCATCTGTTATAGTTTTGGAGAAAAATGTGTTCATTTCATGTATGCGCGAAATGCCTTAAAAATGGCTTTAAAATGGATTTGGAGCATGGAGACGATTATCTCGGGATTGCAAGATAACCAAACAAAACTTTTAGTGGATTTCTACTTATTTTATTAAATATCATCTCCACCAAACAGGACAAGCTTGCATCTGTTATAGTTTTGGAGAAAAATGTGTTCATTTCATGTATGCGCGAAATGCCTTAAAAATGGCTTTAAAATGGATTTGGAGCATGGAGACGATTATCTCGGGATTGCAAGATAACCAAACAAAACTTTTAGTGGATTTCTACTTATTTTATTAAATATCATCTCCACCAAACAGGACAAGCTTGCATCTGTTATAGTTTTGGAGAAAAATGTGTTCATTTCATGTATGCGCGAAATGCCTTAAAAATGGCTTTAAAATGGATTTGGAGCATGGAGACGATTATCTCGGGATTGCAAGATAACCAAACAAAACTTTTAGTGGATTTCTACTTATTTTATTAAATATCATCTCCACCAAACAGGACAAGCTTGCATCTGTTATAGTTTTGGAGAAAAATGTGTTCATTTCATGTATGCGCGAAATGCCTTAAAAATGGCTTTAAAATGGATTTGGAGCATGGAGACGATTATCTCGGGATTGCAAGATAACCAAACAAAACTTTTAGTGGATTTCTACTTATTTTATTAAATATCATCTCCACCAAACAGGACAAGCTTGCATCTGTTATAGTTTTGGAGAAAAATGTGTTCATTTCATGTATGCGCGAAATGCCTTAAAAATGGCTTTAAAATGGATTTGGAGCATGGAGACGATTATCTCGGGATTGCAAGATAACCAAACAAAACTTTTAGTGGATTTCTACTTATTTTATTAAATATCATCTCCACCAAACAGGACAAGCTTGCATCTGTTATAGTTTTGGAGAAAAATGTGTTCATTTCATGTATGCGCGAAATGCCTTAAAAATGGCTTTAAAATGGATTTGGAGCATGGAGACGATTATCTCGGGATTGCAAGATAACCAAACAAAACTTTTAGTGGATTTCTACTTATTTTATTAAATATCATCTCCACCAAACAGGACAAGCTTGCATCTGTTATAGTTTTGGAGAAAAATGTGTTCATTTCATGTATGCGCGAAATGCCTTAAAAATGGCTTTAAAATGGATTTGGAGCATGGAGACGATTATCTCGGGATTGCAAGATAACCAAACAAAACTTTTAGTGGATTTCTACTTATTTTATTAAATATCATCTCCACCAAACAGGACAAGCTTGCATCTGTTATAGTTTTGGAGAAAAATGTGTTCATTTCATGTATGCGCGAAATGCCTTAAAAATGGCTTTAAAATGGATTTGGAGCATGGAGACGATTATCTCGGGATTGCAAGATAACCAAACAAAACTTTTAGTGGATTTCTACTTATTTTATTAAATATCATCTCCACCAAACAGGACAAGCTTGCATCTGTTATAGTTTTGGAGAAAAATGTGTTCATTTCATGTATGCGCGAAATGCCTTAAAAATGGCTTTAAAATGGATTTGGAGCATGGAGACGATTATCTCGGGATTGCAAGATAACCAAACAAAACTTTTAGTGGATTTCTACTTATTTTATTAAATATCATCTCCACCAAACAGGACAAGCTTGCATCTGTTATAGTTTTGGAGAAAAATGTGTTCATTTCATGTATGCGCGAAATGCCTTAAAAATGGCTTTAAAATGGATTTGGAGCATGGAGACGATTATCTCGGGATTGCAAGATAACCAAACAAAACTTTTAGTGGATTTCTACTTATTTTATTAAATATCATCTCCACCAAACAGGACAAGCTTGCATCTGTTATAGTTTTGGAGAAAAATGTGTTCATTTCATGTATGCGCGAAATGCCTTAAAAATGGCTTTAAAATGGATTTGGAGCATGGAGACGATTATCTCGGGATTGCAAGATAACCAAACAAAACTTTTAGTGGATTTCTACTTATTTTATTAAATATCATCTCCACCAAACAGGACAAGCTTGCATCTGTTATAGTTTTGGAGAAAAATGTGTTCATTTCATGTATGCGCGAAATGCCTTAAAAATGGCTTTAAAATGGATTTGGAGCATGGAGACGATTATCTCGGGATTGCAAGATAACCAAACAAAACTTTTAGTGGATTTCTACTTATTTTATTAAATATCATCTCCACCAAACAGGACAAGCTTGCATCTGTTATAGTTTTGGAGAAAAATGTGTTCATTTCATGTATGCGCGAAATGCCTTAAAAATGGCTTTAAAATGGATTTGGAGCATGGAGACGATTATCTCGGGATTGCAAGATAACCAAACAAAACTTTTAGTGGATTTCTACTTATTTTATTAAATATCATCTCCACCAAACAGGACAAGCTTGCATCTGTTATAGTTTTGGAGAAAAATGTGTTCATTTCATGTATGCGCGAAATGCCTTAAAAATGGCTTTAAAATGGATTTGGAGCATGGAGACGATTATCTCGGGATTGCAAGATAACCAAACAAAACTTTTAGTGGATTTCTACTTATTTTATTAAATATCATCTCCACCAAACAGGACAAGCTTGCATCTGTTATAGTTTTGGAGAAAAATGTGTTCATTTCATGTATGCGCGAAATGCCTTAAAAATGGCTTTAAAATGGATTTGGAGCATGGAGACGATTATCTCGGGATTGCAAGATAACCAAACAAAACTTTTAGTGGATTTCTACTTATTTTATTAAATATCATCTCCACCAAACAGGACAAGCTTGCATCTGTTATAGTTTTGGAGAAAAATGTGTTCATTTCATGTATGCGCGAAATGCCTTAAAAATGGCTTTAAAATGGATTTGGAGCATGGAGACGATTATCTCGGGATTGCAAGATAACCAAACAAAACTTTTAGTGGATTTCTACTTATTTTATTAAATATCATCTCCACCAAACAGGACAAGCTTGCATCTGTTATAGTTTTGGAGAAAAATGTGTTCATTTCATGTATGCGCGAAATGCCTTAAAAATGGCTTTAAAATGGATTTGGAGCATGGAGACGATTATCTCGGGATTGCAAGATAACCAAACAAAACTTTTAGTGGATTTCTACTTATTTTATTAAATATCATCTCCACCAAACAGGACAAGCTTGCATCTGTTATAGTTTTGGAGAAAAATGTGTTCATTTCATGTATGCGCGAAATGCCTTAAAAATGGCTTTAAAATGGATTTGGAGCATGGAGACGATTATCTCGGGATTGCAAGATAACCAAACAAAACTTTTAGTGGATTTCTACTTATTTTATTAAATATCATCTCCACCAAACAGGACAAGCTTGCATCTGTTATAGTTTTGGAGAAAAATGTGTTCATTTCATGTATGCGCGAAATGCCTTAAAAATGGCTTTAAAATGGATTTGGAGCATGGAGACGATTATCTCGGGATTGCAAGATAACCAAACAAAACTTTTAGTGGATTTCTACTTATTTTATTAAATATCATCTCCACCAAACAGGACAAGCTTGCATCTGTTATAGTTTTGGAGAAAAATGTGTTCATTTCATGTATGCGCGAAATGCCTTAAAAATGGCTTTAAAATGGATTTGGAGCATGGAGACGATTATCTCGGGATTGCAAGATAACCAAACAAAACTTTTAGTGGATTTCTACTTATTTTATTAAATATCATCTCCACCAAACAGGACAAGCTTGCATCTGTTATAGTTTTGGAGAAAAATGTGTTCATTTCATGTATGCGCGAAATGCCTTAAAAATGGCTTTAAAATGGATTTGGAGCATGGAGACGATTATCTCGGGATTGCAAGATAACCAAACAAAACTTTTAGTGGATTTCTACTTATTTTATTAAATATCATCTCCACCAAACAGGACAAGCTTGCATCTGTTATAGTTTTGGAGAAAAATGTGTTCATTTCATGTATGCGCGAAATGCCTTAAAAATGGCTTTAAAATGGATTTGGAGCATGGAGACGATTATCTCGGGATTGCAAGATAACCAAACAAAACTTTTAGTGGATTTCTACTTATTTTATTAAATATCATCTCCACCAAACAGGACAAGCTTGCATCTGTTATAGTTTTGGAGAAAAATGTGTTCATTTCATGTATGCGCGAAATGCCTTAAAAATGGCTTTAAAATGGATTTGGAGCATGGAGACGATTATCTCGGGATTGCAAGATAACCAAACAAAACTTTTAGTGGATTTCTACTTATTTTATTAAATATCATCTCCACCAAACAGGACAAGCTTGCATCTGTTATAGTTTTGGAGAAAAATGTGTTCATTTCATGTATGCGCGAAATGCCTTAAAAATGGCTTTAAAATGGATTTGGAGCATGGAGACGATTATCTCGGGATTGCAAGATAACCAAACAAAACTTTTAGTGGATTTCTACTTATTTTATTAAATATCATCTCCACCAAACAGGACAAGCTTGCATCTGTTATAGTTTTGGAGAAAAATGTGTTCATTTCATGTATGCGCGAAATGCCTTAAAAATGGCTTTAAAATGGATTTGGAGCATGGAGACGATTATCTCGGGATTGCAAGATAACCAAACAAAACTTTTAGTGGATTTCTACTTATTTTATTAAATATCATCTCCACCAAACAGGACAAGCTTGCATCTGTTATAGTTTTGGAGAAAAATGTGTTCATTTCATGTATGCGCGAAATGCCTTAAAAATGGCTTTAAAATGGATTTGGAGCATGGAGACGATTATCTCGGGATTGCAAGATAACCAAACAAAACTTTTAGTGGATTTCTACTTATTTTATTAAATATCATCTCCACCAAACAGGACAAGCTTGCATCTGTTATAGTTTTGGAGAAAAATGTGTTCATTTCATGTATGCGCGAAATGCCTTAAAAATGGCTTTAAAATGGATTTGGAGCATGGAGACGATTATCTCGGGATTGCAAGATAACCAAACAAAACTTTTAGTGGATTTCTACTTATTTTATTAAATATCATCTCCACCAAACAGGACAAGCTTGCATCTGTTATAGTTTTGGAGAAAAATGTGTTCATTTCATGTATGCGCGAAATGCCTTAAAAATGGCTTTAAAATGGATTTGGAGCATGGAGACGATTATCTCGGGATTGCAAGATAACCAAACAAAACTTTTAGTGGATTTCTACTTATTTTATTAAATATCATCTCCACCAAACAGGACAAGCTTGCATCTGTTATAGTTTTGGAGAAAAATGTGTTCATTTCATGTATGCGCGAAATGCCTTAAAAATGGCTTTAAAATGGATTTGGAGCATGGAGACGATTATCTCGGGATTGCAAGATAACCAAACAAAACTTTTAGTGGATTTCTACTTATTTTATTAAATATCATCTCCACCAAACAGGACAAGCTTGCATCTGTTATAGTTTTGGAGAAAAATGTGTTCATTTCATGTATGCGCGAAATGCCTTAAAAATGGCTTTAAAATGGATTTGGAGCATGGAGACGATTATCTCGGGATTGCAAGATAACCAAACAAAACTTTTAGTGGATTTCTACTTATTTTATTAAATATCATCTCCACCAAACAGGACAAGCTTGCATCTGTTATAGTTTTGGAGAAAAATGTGTTCATTTCATGTATGCGCGAAATGCCTTAAAAATGGCTTTAAAATGGATTTGGAGCATGGAGACGATTATCTCGGGATTGCAAGATAACCAAACAAAACTTTTAGTGGATTTCTACTTATTTTATTAAATATCATCTCCACCAAACAGGACAAGCTTGCATCTGTTATAGTTTTGGAGAAAAATGTGTTCATTTCATGTATGCGCGAAATGCCTTAAAAATGGCTTTAAAATGGATTTGGAGCATGGAGACGATTATCTCGGGATTGCAAGATAACCAAACAAAACTTTTAGTGGATTTCTACTTATTTTATTAAATATCATCTCCACCAAACAGGACAAGCTTGCATCTGTTATAGTTTTGGAGAAAAATGTGTTCATTTCATGTATGCGCGAAATGCCTTAAAAATGGCTTTAAAATGGATTTGGAGCATGGAGACGATTATCTCGGGATTGCAAGATAACCAAACAAAACTTTTAGTGGATTTCTACTTATTTTATTAAATATCATCTCCACCAAACAGGACAAGCTTGCATCTGTTATAGTTTTGGAGAAAAATGTGTTCATTTCATGTATGCGCGAAATGCCTTAAAAATGGCTTTAAAATGGATTTGGAGCATGGAGACGATTATCTCGGGATTGCAAGATAACCAAACAAAACTTTTAGTGGATTTCTACTTATTTTATTAAATATCATCTCCACCAAACAGGACAAGCTTGCATCTGTTATAGTTTTGGAGAAAAATGTGTTCATTTCATGTATGCGCGAAATGCCTTAAAAATGGCTTTAAAATGGATTTGGAGCATGGAGACGATTATCTCGGGATTGCAAGATAACCAAACAAAACTTTTAGTGGATTTCTACTTATTTTATTAAATATCATCTCCACCAAACAGGACAAGCTTGCATCTGTTATAGTTTTGGAGAAAAATGTGTTCATTTCATGTATGCGCGAAATGCCTTAAAAATGGCTTTAAAATGGATTTGGAGCATGGAGACGATTATCTCGGGATTGCAAGATAACCAAACAAAACTTTTAGTGGATTTCTACTTATTTTATTAAATATCATCTCCACCAAACAGGACAAGCTTGCATCTGTTATAGTTTTGGAGAAAAATGTGTTCATTTCATGTATGCGCGAAATGCCTTAAAAATGGCTTTAAAATGGATTTGGAGCATGGAGACGATTATCTCGGGATTGCAAGATAACCAAACAAAACTTTTAGTGGATTTCTACTTATTTTATTAAATATCATCTCCACCAAACAGGACAAGCTTGCATCTGTTATAGTTTTGGAGAAAAATGTGTTCATTTCATGTATGCGCGAAATGCCTTAAAAATGGCTTTAAAATGGATTTGGAGCATGGAGACGATTATCTCGGGATTGCAAGATAACCAAACAAAACTTTTAGTGGATTTCTACTTATTTTATTAAATATCATCTCCACCAAACAGGACAAGCTTGCATCTGTTATAGTTTTGGAGAAAAATGTGTTCATTTCATGTATGCGCGAAATGCCTTAAAAATGGCTTTAAAATGGATTTGGAGCATGGAGACGATTATCTCGGGATTGCAAGATAACCAAACAAAACTTTTAGTGGATTTCTACTTATTTTATTAAATATCATCTCCACCAAACAGGACAAGCTTGCATCTGTTATAGTTTTGGAGAAAAATGTGTTCATTTCATGTATGCGCGAAATGCCTTAAAAATGGCTTTAAAATGGATTTGGAGCATGGAGACGATTATCTCGGGATTGCAAGATAACCAAACAAAACTTTTAGTGGATTTCTACTTATTTTATTAAATATCATCTCCACCAAACAGGACAAGCTTGCATCTGTTATAGTTTTGGAGAAAAATGTGTTCATTTCATGTATGCGCGAAATGCCTTAAAAATGGCTTTAAAATGGATTTGGAGCATGGAGACGATTATCTCGGGATTGCAAGATAACCAAACAAAACTTTTAGTGGATTTCTACTTATTTTATTAAATATCATCTCCACCAAACAGGACAAGCTTGCATCTGTTATAGTTTTGGAGAAAAATGTGTTCATTTCATGTATGCGCGAAATGCCTTAAAAATGGCTTTAAAATGGATTTGGAGCATGGAGACGATTATCTCGGGATTGCAAGATAACCAAACAAAACTTTTAGTGGATTTCTACTTATTTTATTAAATATCATCTCCACCAAACAGGACAAGCTTGCATCTGTTATAGTTTTGGAGAAAAATGTGTTCATTTCATGTATGCGCGAAATGCCTTAAAAATGGCTTTAAAATGGATTTGGAGCATGGAGACGATTATCTCGGGATTGCAAGATAACCAAACAAAACTTTTAGTGGATTTCTACTTATTTTATTAAATATCATCTCCACCAAACAGGACAAGCTTGCATCTGTTATAGTTTTGGAGAAAAATGTGTTCATTTCATGTATGCGCGAAATGCCTTAAAAATGGCTTTAAAATGGATTTGGAGCATGGAGACGATTATCTCGGGATTGCAAGATAACCAAACAAAACTTTTAGTGGATTTCTACTTATTTTATTAAATATCATCTCCACCAAACAGGACAAGCTTGCATCTGTTATAGTTTTGGAGAAAAATGTGTTCATTTCATGTATGCGCGAAATGCCTTAAAAATGGCTTTAAAATGGATTTGGAGCATGGAGACGATTATCTCGGGATTGCAAGATAACCAAACAAAACTTTTAGTGGATTTCTACTTATTTTATTAAATATCATCTCCACCAAACAGGACAAGCTTGCATCTGTTATAGTTTTGGAGAAAAATGTGTTCATTTCATGTATGCGCGAAATGCCTTAAAAATGGCTTTAAAATGGATTTGGAGCATGGAGACGATTATCTCGGGATTGCAAGATAACCAAACAAAACTTTTAGTGGATTTCTACTTATTTTATTAAATATCATCTCCACCAAACAGGACAAGCTTGCATCTGTTATAGTTTTGGAGAAAAATGTGTTCATTTCATGTATGCGCGAAATGCCTTAAAAATGGCTTTAAAATGGATTTGGAGCATGGAGACGATTATCTCGGGATTGCAAGATAACCAAACAAAACTTTTAGTGGATTTCTACTTATTTTATTAAATATCATCTCCACCAAACAGGACAAGCTTGCATCTGTTATAGTTTTGGAGAAAAATGTGTTCATTTCATGTATGCGCGAAATGCCTTAAAAATGGCTTTAAAATGGATTTGGAGCATGGAGACGATTATCTCGGGATTGCAAGATAACCAAACAAAACTTTTAGTGGATTTCTACTTATTTTATTAAATATCATCTCCACCAAACAGGACAAGCTTGCATCTGTTATAGTTTTGGAGAAAAATGTGTTCATTTCATGTATGCGCGAAATGCCTTAAAAATGGCTTTAAAATGGATTTGGAGCATGGAGACGATTATCTCGGGATTGCAAGATAACCAAACAAAACTTTTAGTGGATTTCTACTTATTTTATTAAATATCATCTCCACCAAACAGGACAAGCTTGCATCTGTTATAGTTTTGGAGAAAAATGTGTTCATTTCATGTATGCGCGAAATGCCTTAAAAATGGCTTTAAAATGGATTTGGAGCATGGAGACGATTATCTCGGGATTGCAAGATAACCAAACAAAACTTTTAGTGGATTTCTACTTATTTTATTAAATATCATCTCCACCAAACAGGACAAGCTTGCATCTGTTATAGTTTTGGAGAAAAATGTGTTCATTTCATGTATGCGCGAAATGCCTTAAAAATGGCTTTAAAATGGATTTGGAGCATGGAGACGATTATCTCGGGATTGCAAGATAACCAAACAAAACTTTTAGTGGATTTCTACTTATTTTATTAAATATCATCTCCACCAAACAGGACAAGCTTGCATCTGTTATAGTTTTGGAGAAAAATGTGTTCATTTCATGTATGCGCGAAATGCCTTAAAAATGGCTTTAAAATGGATTTGGAGCATGGAGACGATTATCTCGGGATTGCAAGATAACCAAACAAAACTTTTAGTGGATTTCTACTTATTTTATTAAATATCATCTCCACCAAACAGGACAAGCTTGCATCTGTTATAGTTTTGGAGAAAAATGTGTTCATTTCATGTATGCGCGAAATGCCTTAAAAATGGCTTTAAAATGGATTTGGAGCATGGAGACGATTATCTCGGGATTGCAAGATAACCAAACAAAACTTTTAGTGGATTTCTACTTATTTTATTAAATATCATCTCCACCAAACAGGACAAGCTTGCATCTGTTATAGTTTTGGAGAAAAATGTGTTCATTTCATGTATGCGCGAAATGCCTTAAAAATGGCTTTAAAATGGATTTGGAGCATGGAGACGATTATCTCGGGATTGCAAGATAACCAAACAAAACTTTTAGTGGATTTCTACTTATTTTATTAAATATCATCTCCACCAAACAGGACAAGCTTGCATCTGTTATAGTTTTGGAGAAAAATGTGTTCATTTCATGTATGCGCGAAATGCCTTAAAAATGGCTTTAAAATGGATTTGGAGCATGGAGACGATTATCTCGGGATTGCAAGATAACCAAACAAAACTTTTAGTGGATTTCTACTTATTTTATTAAATATCATCTCCACCAAACAGGACAAGCTTGCATCTGTTATAGTTTTGGAGAAAAATGTGTTCATTTCATGTATGCGCGAAATGCCTTAAAAATGGCTTTAAAATGGATTTGGAGCATGGAGACGATTATCTCGGGATTGCAAGATAACCAAACAAAACTTTTAGTGGATTTCTACTTATTTTATTAAATATCATCTCCACCAAACAGGACAAGCTTGCATCTGTTATAGTTTTGGAGAAAAATGTGTTCATTTCATGTATGCGCGAAATGCCTTAAAAATGGCTTTAAAATGGATTTGGAGCATGGAGACGATTATCTCGGGATTGCAAGATAACCAAACAAAACTTTTAGTGGATTTCTACTTATTTTATTAAATATCATCTCCACCAAACAGGACAAGCTTGCATCTGTTATAGTTTTGGAGAAAAATGTGTTCATTTCATGTATGCGCGAAATGCCTTAAAAATGGCTTTAAAATGGATTTGGAGCATGGAGACGATTATCTCGGGATTGCAAGATAACCAAACAAAACTTTTAGTGGATTTCTACTTATTTTATTAAATATCATCTCCACCAAACAGGACAAGCTTGCATCTGTTATAGTTTTGGAGAAAAATGTGTTCATTTCATGTATGCGCGAAATGCCTTAAAAATGGCTTTAAAATGGATTTGGAGCATGGAGACGATTATCTCGGGATTGCAAGATAACCAAACAAAACTTTTAGTGGATTTCTACTTATTTTATTAAATATCATCTCCACCAAACAGGACAAGCTTGCATCTGTTATAGTTTTGGAGAAAAATGTGTTCATTTCATGTATGCGCGAAATGCCTTAAAAATGGCTTTAAAATGGATTTGGAGCATGGAGACGATTATCTCGGGATTGCAAGATAACCAAACAAAACTTTTAGTGGATTTCTACTTATTTTATTAAATATCATCTCCACCAAACAGGACAAGCTTGCATCTGTTATAGTTTTGGAGAAAAATGTGTTCATTTCATGTATGCGCGAAATGCCTTAAAAATGGCTTTAAAATGGATTTGGAGCATGGAGACGATTATCTCGGGATTGCAAGATAACCAAACAAAACTTTTAGTGGATTTCTACTTATTTTATTAAATATCATCTCCACCAAACAGGACAAGCTTGCATCTGTTATAGTTTTGGAGAAAAATGTGTTCATTTCATGTATGCGCGAAATGCCTTAAAAATGGCTTTAAAATGGATTTGGAGCATGGAGACGATTATCTCGGGATTGCAAGATAACCAAACAAAACTTTTAGTGGATTTCTACTTATTTTATTAAATATCATCTCCACGCAAACAGGACAAGCTTGCATCTGTTATAGTTTTGGAGAAAAATGTGTTCATTTCATGTATGCGCGAAATGCCTTAAAAATGGCTTTAAAATGGATTTGGAGCATGGAGACGATTATCTCGGGATTGCAAGATAACCAAACAAAACTTTTAGTGGATTTCTACTTATTTTATTAAATATCATCTCCACCAAACAGGACAAGCTTGCATCTGTTATAGTTTTGGAGAAAAATGTGTTCATTTCATGTATGCGCGAAATGCCTTAAAAATGGCTTTAAAATGGATTTGGAGCATGGAGACGATTATCTCGGGATTGCAAGATAACCAAACAAAACTTTTAGTGGATTTCTACTTATTTTATTAAATATCATCTCCACCAAACAGGACAAGCTTGCATCTGTTATAGTTTTGGAGAAAAATGTGTTCATTTCATGTATGCGCGAAATGCCTTAAAAATGGCTTTAAAATGGATTTGGAGCATGGAGACGATTATCTCGGGATTGCAAGATAACCAAACAAAACTTTTAGTGGATTTCTACTTATTTTATTAAATATCATCTCCACCAAACAGGACAAGCTTGCATCTGTTATAGTTTTGGAGAAAAATGTGTTCATTTCATGTATGCGCGAAATGCCTTAAAAATGGCTTTAAAATGGATTTGGAGCATGGAGACGATTATCTCGGGATTGCAAGATAACCAAACAAAACTTTTAGTGGATTTCTACTTATTTTATTAAATATCATCTCCACCAAACAGGACAAGCTTGCATCTGTTATAGTTTTGGAGAAAAATGTGTTCATTTCATGTATGCGCGAAATGCCTTAAAAATGGCTTTAAAATGGATTTGGAGCATGGAGACGATTATCTCGGGATTGCAAGATAACCAAACAAAACTTTTAGTGGATTTCTACTTATTTTATTAAATATCATCTCCACCAAACAGGACAAGCTTGCATCTGTTATAGTTTTGGAGAAAAATGTGTTCATTTCATGTATGCGCGAAATGCCTTAAAAATGGCTTTAAAATGGATTTGGAGCATGGAGACGATTATCTCGGGATTGCAAGATAACCAAACAAAACTTTTAGTGGATTTCTACTTATTTTATTAAATATCATCTCCACCAAACAGGACAAGCTTGCATCTGTTATAGTTTTGGAGAAAAATGTGTTCATTTCATGTATGCGCGAAATGCCTTAAAAATGGCTTTAAAATGGATTTGGAGCATGGAGACGATTATCTCGGGATTGCAAGATAACCAAACAAAACTTTTAGTGGATTTCTACTTATTTTATTAAATATCATCTCCACCAAACAGGACAAGCTTGCATCTGTTATAGTTTTGGAGAAAAATGTGTTCATTTCATGTATGCGCGAAATGCCTTAAAAATGGCTTTAAAATGGATTTGGAGCATGGAGACGATTATCTCGGGATTGCAAGATAACCAAACAAAACTTTTAGTGGATTTCTACTTATTTTATTAAATATCATCTCCACCAAACAGGACAAGCTTGCATCTGTTATAGTTTTGGAGAAAAATGTGTTCATTTCATGTATGCGCGAAATGCCTTAAAAATGGCTTTAAAATGGATTTGGAGCATGGAGACGATTATCTCGGGATTGCAAGATAACCAAACAAAACTTTTAGTGGATTTCTACTTATTTTATTAAATATCATCTCCACCAAACAGGACAAGCTTGCATCTGTTATAGTTTTGGAGAAAAATGTGTTCATTTCATGTATGCGCGAAATGCCTTAAAAATGGCTTTAAAATGGATTTGGAGCATGGAGACGATTATCTCGGGATTGCAAGATAACCAAACAAAACTTTTAGTGGATTTCTACTTATTTTATTAAATATCATCTCCACCAAACAGGACAAGCTTGCATCTGTTATAGTTTTGGAGAAAAATGTGTTCATTTCATGTATGCGCGAAATGCCTTAAAAATGGCTTTAAAATGGATTTGGAGCATGGAGACGATTATCTCGGGATTGCAAGATAACCAAACAAAACTTTTAGTGGATTTCTACTTATTTTATTAAATATCATCTCCACCAAACAGGACAAGCTTGCATCTGTTATAGTTTTGGAGAAAAATGTGTTCATTTCATGTATGCGCGAAATGCCTTAAAAATGGCTTTAAAATGGATTTGGAGCATGGAGACGATTATCTCGGGATTGCAAGATAACCAAACAAAACTTTTAGTGGATTTCTACTTATTTTATTAAATATCATCTCCACCAAACAGGACAAGCTTGCATCTGTTATAGTTTTGGAGAAAAATGTGTTCATTTCATGTATGCGCGAAATGCCTTAAAAATGGCTTTAAAATGGATTTGGAGCATGGAGACGATTATCTCGGGATTGCAAGATAACCAAACAAAACTTTTAGTGGATTTCTACTTATTTTATTAAATATCATCTCCACCAAACAGGACAAGCTTGCATCTGTTATAGTTTTGGAGAAAAATGTGTTCATTTCATGTATGCGCGAAATGCCTTAAAAATGGCTTTAAAATGGATTTGGAGCATGGAGACGATTATCTCGGGATTGCAAGATAACCAAACAAAACTTTTAGTGGATTTCTACTTATTTTATTAAATATCATCTCCACCAAACAGGACAAGCTTGCATCTGTTATAGTTTTGGAGAAAAATGTGTTCATTTCATGTATGCGCGAAATGCCTTAAAAATGGCTTTAAAATGGATTTGGAGCATGGAGACGATTATCTCGGGATTGCAAGATAACCAAACAAAACTTTTAGTGGATTTCTACTTATTTTATTAAATATCATCTCCACCAAACAGGACAAGCTTGCATCTGTTATAGTTTTGGAGAAAAATGTGTTCATTTCATGTATGCGCGAAATGCCTTAAAAATGGCTTTAAAATGGATTTGGAGCATGGAGACGATTATCTCGGGATTGCAAGATAACCAAACAAAACTTTTAGTGGATTTCTACTTATTTTATTAAATATCATCTCCACCAAACAGGACAAGCTTGCATCTGTTATAGTTTTGGAGAAAAATGTGTTCATTTCATGTATGCGCGAAATGCCTTAAAAATGGCTTTAAAATGGATTTGGAGCATGGAGACGATTATCTCGGGATTGCAAGATAACCAAACAAAACTTTTAGTGGATTTCTACTTATTTTATTAAATATCATCTCCACCAAACAGGACAAGCTTGCATCTGTTATAGTTTTGGAGAAAAATGTGTTCATTTCATGTATGCGCGAAATGCCTTAAAAATGGCTTTAAAATGGATTTGGAGCATGGAGACGATTATCTCGGGATTGCAAGATAACCAAACAAAACTTTTAGTGGATTTCTACTTATTTTATTAAATATCATCTCCACCAAACAGGACAAGCTTGCATCTGTTATAGTTTTGGAGAAAAATGTGTTCATTTCATGTATGCGCGAAATGCCTTAAAAATGGCTTTAAAATGGATTTGGAGCATGGAGACGATTATCTCGGGATTGCAAGATAACCAAACAAAACTTTTAGTGGATTTCTACTTATTTTATTAAATATCATCTCCACCAAACAGGACAAGCTTGCATCTGTTATAGTTTTGGAGAAAAATGTGTTCATTTCATGTATGCGCGAAATGCCTTAAAAATGGCTTTAAAATGGATTTGGAGCATGGAGACGATTATCTCGGGATTGCAAGATAACCAAACAAAACTTTTAGTGGATTTCTACTTATTTTATTAAATATCATCTCCACCAAACAGGACAAGCTTGCATCTGTTATAGTTTTGGAGAAAAATGTGTTCATTTCATGTATGCGCGAAATGCCTTAAAAATGGCTTTAAAATGGATTTGGAGCATGGAGACGATTATCTCGGGATTGCAAGATAACCAAACAAAACTTTTAGTGGATTTCTACTTATTTTATTAAATATCATCTCCACCAAACAGGACAAGCTTGCATCTGTTATAGTTTTGGAGAAAAATGTGTTCATTTCATGTATGCGCGAAATGCCTTAAAAATGGCTTTAAAATGGATTTGGAGCATGGAGACGATTATCTCGGGATTGCAAGATAACCAAACAAAACTTTTAGTGGATTTCTACTTATTTTATTAAATATCATCTCCACCAAACAGGACAAGCTTGCATCTGTTATAGTTTTGGAGAAAAATGTGTTCATTTCATGTATGCGCGAAATGCCTTAAAAATGGCTTTAAAATGGATTTGGAGCATGGAGACGATTATCTCGGGATTGCAAGATAACCAAACAAAACTTTTAGTGGATTTCTACTTATTTTATTAAATATCATCTCCACCAAACAGGACAAGCTTGCATCTGTTATAGTTTTGGAGAAAAATGTGTTCATTTCATGTATGCGCGAAATGCCTTAAAAATGGCTTTAAAATGGATTTGGAGCATGGAGACGATTATCTCGGGATTGCAAGATAACCAAACAAAACTTTTAGTGGATTTCTACTTATTTTATTAAATATCATCTCCACCAAACAGGACAAGCTTGCATCTGTTATAGTTTTGGAGAAAAATGTGTTCATTTCATGTATGCGCGAAATGCCTTAAAAATGGCTTTAAAATGGATTTGGAGCATGGAGACGATTATCTCGGGATTGCAAGATAACCAAACAAAACTTTTAGTGGATTTCTACTTATTTTATTAAATATCATCTCCACCAAACAGGACAAGCTTGCATCTGTTATAGTTTTGGAGAAAAATGTGTTCATTTCATGTATGCGCGAAATGCCTTAAAAATGGCTTTAAAATGGATTTGGAGCATGGAGACGATTATCTCGGGATTGCAAGATAACCAAACAAAACTTTTAGTGGATTTCTACTTATTTTATTAAATATCATCTCCACCAAACAGGACAAGCTTGCATCTGTTATAGTTTTGGAGAAAAATGTGTTCATTTCATGTATGCGCGAAATGCCTTAAAAATGGCTTTAAAATGGATTTGGAGCATGGAGACGATTATCTCGGGATTGCAAGATAACCAAACAAAACTTTTAGTGGATTTCTACTTATTTTATTAAATATCATCTCCACCAAACAGGACAAGCTTGCATCTGTTATAGTTTTGGAGAAAAATGTGTTCATTTCATGTATGCGCGAAATGCCTTAAAAATGGCTTTAAAATGGATTTGGAGCATGGAGACGATTATCTCGGGATTGCAAGATAACCAAACAAAACTTTTAGTGGATTTCTACTTATTTTATTAAATATCATCTCCACCAAACAGGACAAGCTTGCATCTGTTATAGTTTTGGAGAAAAATGTGTTCATTTCATGTATGCGCGAAATGCCTTAAAAATGGCTTTAAAATGGATTTGGAGCATGGAGACGATTATCTCGGGATTGCAAGATAACCAAACAAAACTTTTAGTGGATTTCTACTTATTTTATTAAATATCATCTCCACCAAACAGGACAAGCTTGCATCTGTTATAGTTTTGGAGAAAAATGTGTTCATTTCATGTATGCGCGAAATGCCTTAAAAATGGCTTTAAAATGGATTTGGAGCATGGAGACGATTATCTCGGGATTGCAAGATAACCAAACAAAACTTTTAGTGGATTTCTACTTATTTTATTAAATATCATCTCCACCAAACAGGACAAGCTTGCATCTGTTATAGTTTTGGAGAAAAATGTGTTCATTTCATGTATGCGCGAAATGCCTTAAAAATGGCTTTAAAATGGATTTGGAGCATGGAGACGATTATCTCGGGATTGCAAGATAACCAAACAAAACTTTTAGTGGATTTCTACTTATTTTATTAAATATCATCTCCACCAAACAGGACAAGCTTGCATCTGTTATAGTTTTGGAGAAAAATGTGTTCATTTCATGTATGCGCGAAATGCCTTAAAAATGGCTTTAAAATGGATTTGGAGCATGGAGACGATTATCTCGGGATTGCAAGATAACCAAACAAAACTTTTAGTGGATTTCTACTTATTTTATTAAATATCATCTCCACCAAACAGGACAAGCTTGCATCTGTTATAGTTTTGGAGAAAAATGTGTTCATTTCATGTATGCGCGAAATGCCTTAAAAATGGCTTTAAAATGGATTTGGAGCATGGAGACGATTATCTCGGGATTGCAAGATAACCAAACAAAACTTTTAGTGGATTTCTACTTATTTTATTAAATATCATCTCCACCAAACAGGACAAGCTTGCATCTGTTATAGTTTTGGAGAAAAATGTGTTCATTTCATGTATGCGCGAAATGCCTTAAAAATGGCTTTAAAATGGATTTGGAGCATGGAGACGATTATCTCGGGATTGCAAGATAACCAAACAAAACTTTTAGTGGATTTCTACTTATTTTATTAAATATCATCTCCACCAAACAGGACAAGCTTGCATCTGTTATAGTTTTGGAGAAAAATGTGTTCATTTCATGTATGCGCGAAATGCCTTAAAAATGGCTTTAAAATGGATTTGGAGCATGGAGACGATTATCTCGGGATTGCAAGATAACCAAACAAAACTTTTAGTGGATTTCTACTTATTTTATTAAATATCATCTCCACCAAACAGGACAAGCTTGCATCTGTTATAGTTTTGGAGAAAAATGTGTTCATTTCATGTATGCGCGAAATGCCTTAAAAATGGCTTTAAAATGGATTTGGAGCATGGAGACGATTATCTCGGGATTGCAAGATAACCAAACAAAACTTTTAGTGGATTTCTACTTATTTTATTAAATATCATCTCCACCAAACAGGACAAGCTTGCATCTGTTATAGTTTTGGAGAAAAATGTGTTCATTTCATGTATGCGCGAAATGCCTTAAAAATGGCTTTAAAATGGATTTGGAGCATGGAGACGATTATCTCGGGATTGCAAGATAACCAAACAAAACTTTTAGTGGATTTCTACTTATTTTATTAAATATCATCTCCACCAAACAGGACAAGCTTGCATCTGTTATAGTTTTGGAGAAAAATGTGTTCATTTCATGTATGCGCGAAATGCCTTAAAAATGGCTTTAAAATGGATTTGGAGCATGGAGACGATTATCTCGGGATTGCAAGATAACCAAACAAAACTTTTAGTGGATTTCTACTTATTTTATTAAATATCATCTCCACCAAACAGGACAAGCTTGCATCTGTTATAGTTTTGGAGAAAAATGTGTTCATTTCATGTATGCGCGAAATGCCTTAAAAATGGCTTTAAAATGGATTTGGAGCATGGAGACGATTATCTCGGGATTGCAAGATAACCAAACAAAACTTTTAGTGGATTTCTACTTATTTTATTAAATATCATCTCCACCAAACAGGACAAGCTTGCATCTGTTATAGTTTTGGAGAAAAATGTGTTCATTTCATGTATGCGCGAAATGCCTTAAAAATGGCTTTAAAATGGATTTGGAGCATGGAGACGATTATCTCGGGATTGCAAGATAACCAAACAAAACTTTTAGTGGATTTCTACTTATTTTATTAAATATCATCTCCACCAAACAGGACAAGCTTGCATCTGTTATAGTTTTGGAGAAAAATGTGTTCATTTCATGTATGCGCGAAATGCCTTAAAAATGGCTTTAAAATGGATTTGGAGCATGGAGACGATTATCTCGGGATTGCAAGATAACCAAACAAAACTTTTAGTGGATTTCTACTTATTTTATTAAATATCATCTCCACCAAACAGGACAAGCTTGCATCTGTTATAGTTTTGGAGAAAAATGTGTTCATTTCATGTATGCGCGAAATGCCTTAAAAATGGCTTTAAAATGGATTTGGAGCATGGAGACGATTATCTCGGGATTGCAAGATAACCAAACAAAACTTTTAGTGGATTTCTACTTATTTTATTAAATATCATCTCCACCAAACAGGACAAGCTTGCATCTGTTATAGTTTTGGAGAAAAATGTGTTCATTTCATGTATGCGCGAAATGCCTTAAAAATGGCTTTAAAATGGATTTGGAGCATGGAGACGATTATCTCGGGATTGCAAGATAACCAAACAAAACTTTTAGTGGATTTCTACTTATTTTATTAAATATCATCTCCACCAAACAGGACAAGCTTGCATCTGTTATAGTTTTGGAGAAAAATGTGTTCATTTCATGTATGCGCGAAATGCCTTAAAAATGGCTTTAAAATGGATTTGGAGCATGGAGACGATTATCTCGGGATTGCAAGATAACCAAACAAAACTTTTAGTGGATTTCTACTTATTTTATTAAATATCATCTCCACCAAACAGGACAAGCTTGCATCTGTTATAGTTTTGGAGAAAAATGTGTTCATTTCATGTATGCGCGAAATGCCTTAAAAATGGCTTTAAAATGGATTTGGAGCATGGAGACGATTATCTCGGGATTGCAAGATAACCAAACAAAACTTTTAGTGGATTTCTACTTATTTTATTAAATATCATCTCCACCAAACAGGACAAGCTTGCATCTGTTATAGTTTTGGAGAAAAATGTGTTCATTTCATGTATGCGCGAAATGCCTTAAAAATGGCTTTAAAATGGATTTGGAGCATGGAGACGATTATCTCGGGATTGCAAGATAACCAAACAAAACTTTTAGTGGATTTCTACTTATTTTATTAAATATCATCTCCACCAAACAGGACAAGCTTGCATCTGTTATAGTTTTGGAGAAAAATGTGTTCATTTCATGTATGCGCGAAATGCCTTAAAAATGGCTTTAAAATGGATTTGGAGCATGGAGACGATTATCTCGGGATTGCAAGATAACCAAACAAAACTTTTAGTGGATTTCTACTTATTTTATTAAATATCATCTCCACCAAACAGGACAAGCTTGCATCTGTTATAGTTTTGGAGAAAAATGTGTTCATTTCATGTATGCGCGAAATGCCTTAAAAATGGCTTTAAAATGGATTTGGAGCATGGAGACGATTATCTCGGGATTGCAAGATAACCAAACAAAACTTTTAGTGGATTTCTACTTATTTTATTAAATATCATCTCCACCAAACAGGACAAGCTTGCATCTGTTATAGTTTTGGAGAAAAATGTGTTCATTTCATGTATGCGCGAAATGCCTTAAAAATGGCTTTAAAATGGATTTGGAGCATGGAGACGATTATCTCGGGATTGCAAGATAACCAAACAAAACTTTTAGTGGATTTCTACTTATTTTATTAAATATCATCTCCACCAAACAGGACAAGCTTGCATCTGTTATAGTTTTGGAGAAAAATGTGTTCATTTCATGTATGCGCGAAATGCCTTAAAAATGGCTTTAAAATGGATTTGGAGCATGGAGACGATTATCTCGGGATTGCAAGATAACCAAACAAAACTTTTAGTGGATTTCTACTTATTTTATTAAATATCATCTCCACCAAACAGGACAAGCTTGCATCTGTTATAGTTTTGGAGAAAAATGTGTTCATTTCATGTATGCGCGAAATGCCTTAAAAATGGCTTTAAAATGGATTTGGAGCATGGAGACGATTATCTCGGGATTGCAAGATAACCAAACAAAACTTTTAGTGGATTTCTACTTATTTTATTAAATATCATCTCCACCAAACAGGACAAGCTTGCATCTGTTATAGTTTTGGAGAAAAATGTGTTCATTTCATGTATGCGCGAAATGCCTTAAAAATGGCTTTAAAATGGATTTGGAGCATGGAGACGATTATCTCGGGATTGCAAGATAACCAAACAAAACTTTTAGTGGATTTCTACTTATTTTATTAAATATCATCTCCACCAAACAGGACAAGCTTGCATCTGTTATAGTTTTGGAGAAAAATGTGTTCATTTCATGTATGCGCGAAATGCCTTAAAAATGGCTTTAAAATGGATTTGGAGCATGGAGACGATTATCTCGGGATTGCAAGATAACCAAACAAAACTTTTAGTGGATTTCTACTTATTTTATTAAATATCATCTCCACCAAACAGGACAAGCTTGCATCTGTTATAGTTTTGGAGAAAAATGTGTTCATTTCATGTATGCGCGAAATGCCTTAAAAATGGCTTTAAAATGGATTTGGAGCATGGAGACGATTATCTCGGGATTGCAAGATAACCAAACAAAACTTTTAGTGGATTTCTACTTATTTTATTAAATATCATCTCCACCAAACAGGACAAGCTTGCATCTGTTATAGTTTTGGAGAAAAATGTGTTCATTTCATGTATGCGCGAAATGCCTTAAAAATGGCTTTAAAATGGATTTGGAGCATGGAGACGATTATCTCGGGATTGCAAGATAACCAAACAAAACTTTTAGTGGATTTCTACTTATTTTATTAAATATCATCTCCACCAAACAGGACAAGCTTGCATCTGTTATAGTTTTGGAGAAAAATGTGTTCATTTCATGTATGCGCGAAATGCCTTAAAAATGGCTTTAAAATGGATTTGGAGCATGGAGACGATTATCTCGGGATTGCAAGATAACCAAACAAAACTTTTAGTGGATTTCTACTTATTTTATTAAATATCATCTCCACCAAACAGGACAAGCTTGCATCTGTTATAGTTTTGGAGAAAAATGTGTTCATTTCATGTATGCGCGAAATGCCTTAAAAATGGCTTTAAAATGGATTTGGAGCATGGAGACGATTATCTCGGGATTGCAAGATAACCAAACAAAACTTTTAGTGGATTTCTACTTATTTTATTAAATATCATCTCCACCAAACAGGACAAGCTTGCATCTGTTATAGTTTTGGAGAAAAATGTGTTCATTTCATGTATGCGCGAAATGCCTTAAAAATGGCTTTAAAATGGATTTGGAGCATGGAGACGATTATCTCGGGATTGCAAGATAACCAAACAAAACTTTTAGTGGATTTCTACTTATTTTATTAAATATCATCTCCACCAAACAGGACAAGCTTGCATCTGTTATAGTTTTGGAGAAAAATGTGTTCATTTCATGTATGCGCGAAATGCCTTAAAAATGGCTTTAAAATGGATTTGGAGCATGGAGACGATTATCTCGGGATTGCAAGATAACCAAACAAAACTTTTAGTGGATTTCTACTTATTTTATTAAATATCATCTCCACCAAACAGGACAAGCTTGCATCTGTTATAGTTTTGGAGAAAAATGTGTTCATTTCATGTATGCGCGAAATGCCTTAAAAATGGCTTTAAAATGGATTTGGAGCATGGAGACGATTATCTCGGGATTGCAAGATAACCAAACAAAACTTTTAGTGGATTTCTACTTATTTTATTAAATATCATCTCCACCAAACAGGACAAGCTTGCATCTGTTATAGTTTTGGAGAAAAATGTGTTCATTTCATGTATGCGCGAAATGCCTTAAAAATGGCTTTAAAATGGATTTGGAGCATGGAGACGATTATCTCGGGATTGCAAGATAACCAAACAAAACTTTTAGTGGATTTCTACTTATTTTATTAAATATCATCTCCACCAAACAGGACAAGCTTGCATCTGTTATAGTTTTGGAGAAAAATGTGTTCATTTCATGTATGCGCGAAATGCCTTAAAAATGGCTTTAAAATGGATTTGGAGCATGGAGACGATTATCTCGGGATTGCAAGATAACCAAACAAAACTTTTAGTGGATTTCTACTTATTTTATTAAATATCATCTCCACCAAACAGGACAAGCTTGCATCTGTTATAGTTTTGGAGAAAAATGTGTTCATTTCATGTATGCGCGAAATGCCTTAAAAATGGCTTTAAAATGGATTTGGAGCATGGAGACGATTATCTCGGGATTGCAAGATAACCAAACAAAACTTTTAGTGGATTTCTACTTATTTTATTAAATATCATCTCCACCAAACAGGACAAGCTTGCATCTGTTATAGTTTTGGAGAAAAATGTGTTCATTTCATGTATGCGCGAAATGCCTTAAAAATGGCTTTAAAATGGATTTGGAGCATGGAGACGATTATCTCGGGATTGCAAGATAACCAAACAAAACTTTTAGTGGATTTCTACTTATTTTATTAAATATCATCTCCACCAAACAGGACAAGCTTGCATCTGTTATAGTTTTGGAGAAAAATGTGTTCATTTCATGTATGCGCGAAATGCCTTAAAAATGGCTTTAAAATGGATTTGGAGCATGGAGACGATTATCTCGGGATTGCAAGATAACCAAACAAAACTTTTAGTGGATTTCTACTTATTTTATTAAATATCATCTCCACCAAACAGGACAAGCTTGCATCTGTTATAGTTTTGGAGAAAAATGTGTTCATTCATTCATGTATGCGCGAAATGCCTTAAAAATGGCTTTAAAATGGATTTGGAGCATGGAGACGATTATCTCGGGATTGCAAGATAACCAAACAAAACTTTTAGTGGATTTCTACTTATTTTATTAAATATCATCTCCACCAAACAGGACAAGCTTGCATCTGTTATAGTTTTGGAGAAAAATGTGTTCATTTCATGTATGCGCGAAATGCCTTAAAAATGGCTTTAAAATGGATTTGGAGCATGGAGACGATTATCTCGGGATTGCAAGATAACCAAACAAAACTTTTAGTGGATTTCTACTTATTTTATTAAATATCATCTCCACCAAACAGGACAAGCTTGCATCTGTTATAGTTTTGGAGAAAAATGTGTTCATTTCATGTATGCGCGAAATGCCTTAAAAATGGCTTTAAAATGGATTTGGAGCATGGAGACGATTATCTCGGGATTGCAAGATAACCAAACAAAACTTTTAGTGGATTTCTACTTATTTTATTAAATATCATCTCCACCAAACAGGACAAGCTTGCATCTGTTATAGTTTTGGAGAAAAATGTGTTCATTTCATGTATGCGCGAAATGCCTTAAAAATGGCTTTAAAATGGATTTGGAGCATGGAGACGATTATCTCGGGATTGCAAGATAACCAAACAAAACTTTTAGTGGATTTCTACTTATTTTATTAAATATCATCTCCACCAAACAGGACAAGCTTGCATCTGTTATAGTTTTGGAGAAAAATGTGTTCATTTCATGTATGCGCGAAATGCCTTAAAAATGGCTTTAAAATGGATTTGGAGCATGGAGACGATTATCTCGGGATTGCAAGATAACCAAACAAAACTTTTAGTGGATTTCTACTTATTTTATTAAATATCATCTCCACCAAACAGGACAAGCTTGCATCTGTTATAGTTTTGGAGAAAAATGTGTTCATTTCATGTATGCGCGAAATGCCTTAAAAATGGCTTTAAAATGGATTTGGAGCATGGAGACGATTATCTCGGGATTGCAAGATAACCAAACAAAACTTTTAGTGGATTTCTACTTATTTTATTAAATATCATCTCCACCAAACAGGACAAGCTTGCATCTGTTATAGTTTTGGAGAAAAATGTGTTCATTTCATGTATGCGCGAAATGCCTTAAAAATGGCTTTAAAATGGATTTGGAGCATGGAGACGATTATCTCGGGATTGCAAGATAACCAAACAAAACTTTTAGTGGATTTCTACTTATTTTATTAAATATCATCTCCACCAAACAGGACAAGCTTGCATCTGTTATAGTTTTGGAGAAAAATGTGTTCATTTCATGTATGCGCGAAATGCCTTAAAAATGGCTTTAAAATGGATTTGGAGCATGGAGACGATTATCTCGGGATTGCAAGATAACCAAACAAAACTTTTAGTGGATTTCTACTTATTTTATTAAATATCATCTCCACCAAACAGGACAAGCTTGCATCTGTTATAGTTTTGGAGAAAAATGTGTTCATTTCATGTATGCGCGAAATGCCTTAAAAATGGCTTTAAAATGGATTTGGAGCATGGAGACGATTATCTCGGGATTGCAAGATAACCAAACAAAACTTTTAGTGGATTTCTACTTATTTTATTAAATATCATCTCCACCAAACAGGACAAGCTTGCATCTGTTATAGTTTTGGAGAAAAATGTGTTCATTTCATGTATGCGCGAAATGCCTTAAAAATGGCTTTAAAATGGATTTGGAGCATGGAGACGATTATCTCGGGATTGCAAGATAACCAAACAAAACTTTTAGTGGATTTCTACTTATTTTATTAAATATCATCTCCACCAAACAGGACAAGCTTGCATCTGTTATAGTTTTGGAGAAAAATGTGTTCATTTCATGTATGCGCGAAATGCCTTAAAAATGGCTTTAAAATGGATTTGGAGCATGGAGACGATTATCTCGGGATTGCAATATAACCAAACAAAACTTTTAGTGGATTTCTACTTATTTTATTAAATATCATCTCCACCAAACAGGACAAGCTTGCATCTGTTATAGTTTTGGAGAAAAATGGTGTTCATTTCATGTATGGCGCGAAATGCCTTAAAAATGGCTTTAAAATGGATTTGGAGCATGGAGACGATTATCTCGGGATTGCAAGATAACCAAACAAAACTTTTAGTGGATTTCTACTTATTTTATTAATATCATCTCCACCAAACAGGACAAGCTTGCATCTGTTATAGTTTTGGAGAAAAATGTGTTCATTTCATGTATGCGCGAAATGCCTTAAAAATGGCTTTAAAATGGATTTGGAGCATGGAGACGATTATCTCGGGATTGCAAGATAACCAAACAAAACTTTTAGTGGATTTCTACTTATTTTATTAAATATCATCTCCACCAAACAGGACAAGCTTGCATCTGTTATAGTTTTGGAGAAAAATGTGTTCATTTCATGTATGCGCGAAATGCCTTAAAAATGGCTTTAAAATGGATTTGGAGCATGGAGACGATTATCTCGGGATTGCAAGATAACCAAACAAAACTTTTAGTGGATTTCTACTTATTTTATTAAATATCATCTCCACCAAACAGGACAAGCTTGCATCTGTTATAGTTTTGGAGAAAAATGTGTTCATTTCATGTATGCGCGAAATGCCTTAAAAATGGCTTTAAAATGGATTTGGAGCATGGAGACGATTATCTCGGGATTGCAATATAACCAAACAAAACTTTTAGTGGATTTCTACTTATTTTATTAAATATCATCTCCACCAAACAGGACAAGCTTGCATCTGTTATAGTTTTGGAGAAAAATGTGTTCATTTCATGTATGCGCGAAATGCCTTAAAAATGGCTTTAAAATGGATTTGGAGCTTGGAGACGATTATCTCGGGATTGCAAGATAACCAAACAAAACTTTTAGTGGATTTCTACTTATTTTATTAAATATCATCTCCACCAAACAGGACAAGCTTGCATCTGTTATAGTTTTGGAGAAAAATGTGTTCATTTCATGTATGCGCGAAATGCCTTAAAAATGGCTTTAAAATGGATTTGGAGCATGGAGACGATTATCTCGGGATTGCAATATAACCAAACAAAACTTTTAGTGGATTTCTACTTATTTTATTAAATATCATCTCCACCAAACAGGACAAGCTTGCATCTGTTATAGTTTTGGAGAAAAATGTGTTCATTTCATGTATGCGCGAAATGCCTTAAAAATGGCTTTAAAATGGATTTGGAGCATGGAGACGATTATCTCGGGATTGCAAGATAACCAAACAAAACTTTTAGTGGATTTCTACTTATTTTATTAAATATCATCTCCACCAAACAGGACAAGCTTGCATCTGTTATAGTTTTGGAGAAAAATGTGTTCATTTCATGTATGCGCGAAATGCCTTAAAAATGGCTTTAAAATGGATTTGGAGCATGGAGACGATTATCTCGGGATTGCAAGATAACCAAACAAAACTTTTAGTGGATTTCTACTTATTTTATTAAATATCATCTCCACCAAACAGGACAAGCTTGCATCTGTTATAGTTTTGGAGAAAAATGTGTTCATTTCATGTATGCGCGAAATGCCTTAAAAATGGCTTTAAAATGGATTTGGAGCATGGAGACGATTATCTCGGGATTGCAAGATAACCAAACAAAACTTTTAGTGGATTTCTACTTATTTTATTAAATATCATCTCCACCAAACAGGACAAGCTTGCATCTGTTATAGTTTTGGAGAAAAATGTGTTCATTTCATGTATGCGCGAAATGCCTTAAAAAAGGCTTTAAAATGGATTTGGAGCATGGAGACGATTATCTCGGGATTGCAAGATAACCAAACAAAACTTTTAGTGGATTTCTACTTATTTTATTAAATATCATCTCCACCAAACAGGACAAGCTTGCATCTGTTATAGTTTTGGAGAAAAATGTGTTCATTTCATGTATGCGCGAAATGCCTTAAAAATGGCTTTAAAATGGATTTGGAGCATGGAGACGATTATCTCGGGATTGCAAGATAACCAAACAAAACTTTTAGTGGATTTCTACTTATTTTATTAAATATCATCTCCACCAAACAGGACAAGCTTGCATCTGTTATAGTTTTGGAGAAAAATGTGTTCATTTCATGTATGCGCGAAATGCCTTAAAAATGGCTTTAAAATGGATTTGGAGCATGGAGACGATTATCTCGGGATTGCAAGATAACCAAACAAAACTTTTAGTGGATTTCTACTTATTTTATTAAATATCATCTCCACCAAACAGGACAAGCTTGCATCTGTTATAGTTTTGGAGAAAAATGTGTTCATTTCATGTATGCGCGAAATGCCTTAAAAATGGCATTAAAATGGATTTGGAGCATGGAGACGATTATCTCGGGATTGCAAGATAACCAAACAAAACTTTTAGTGGATTTCTACTTATTTTATTAAATATCATCTCCACCAAACAGGACAAGCTTGCATCTGTTATAGTTTTGGAGAAAAATGTGTTCATTTCATGTATGCGCGAAATGCCTTAAAAATGGCTTTAAAATGGATTTGGAGCATGGAGACGATTATCTCGGGATTGCAAGATAACCAAACAAAACTTTTAGTGGATTTCTACTTATTTTATTAAATATCATCTCCACCAAACAGGACAAGCTTGCATCTGTTATAGTTTTGGAGAAAAATGTGTTCATTTCATGTATGCGCGAAATGCCTTAAAAATGGCTTTAAAATGGATTTGGAGCATGGAGACGATTATCTCGGGATTGCAAGATAACCAAACAAAACTTTTAGTGGATTTCTACTTATTTTATTAAATATCATCTCCACCAAACAGGACAAGCTTGCATGTGTTATAGTTTTGGAGAAAAATGTGTTCATTTCATGTATGCGCAAAATGCCTTTGAA
Source organism: Anomaloglossus baeobatrachus (assembly GCF_048569485.1). Taxonomy (NCBI): domain Eukaryota; kingdom Metazoa; phylum Chordata; class Amphibia; order Anura; family Aromobatidae; genus Anomaloglossus; species Anomaloglossus baeobatrachus. The sequence goes on along the minus strand of NW_027442097.1, from coordinate 72,447 downwards.
ATGGCTTTAAAATGGATTTGGAGCATGGAGACGATTATCTCGGGATTGCAAGATAACCAAACAAAACTTTTAGTGGATTTCTACTTATTTTATTAAATATCATCTCCACCAAACAGGACAAGCTTGCATCTGTTATAGTTTTGGAGAAAAATGTGTTCATTTCATGTATGCGCGAAATGCCTTAAAAATGGCTTTAAAATGGATTTGGAGCATGGAGACGATTATCTCGGGATTGCAAGATAACCAAACAAAACTTTTAGTGGTTTTCTACTTATTTTATTAAATATCATCTCCACCAAACAGGACAAGCTTGCATGTGTTATAGTTTTGGAGAAAAATGTGTTCATTTCATGTATGCGCAAAATGCCTTTGAAATGGCTTTAAAATGGATTTGGAGCATGGAGACGATTATCTCAGGATGGCAATATAAACAAACGAAACTTTTAGTAGATTTCTACTTATTTTATTAAATATTATCTCCACCAAACAGGACAAGCTTGCATCTGTTATAGTTTTGGAGAAAAATGTGTTAATTTCATGTATGCGCGAAATGCCTTAAAAATGGCTTTAAAATGGATTTGGAGCATGGAGACGATTATCTCGGGATTGCAATATAACCAAACAAAACTTTTAGTGGATTTCTACTTATTTTATTAAATATCATCTCCACCAAACAGGACAAGCTTGCATCTGTTATAGTTTTGGAGAAAAATGTGTTCATTTCATGTATGCGCGAAATGCCTTAACAATGGCTTTAAAATGGATTTGGAGCATGGAGACGATTATCTCGGGATTGCAAGATAACCAAACAAAACTTTTAGTGGATTTCTACTTATTTTATTAAATATCATCTCCACCAAACAGGACAAGCTTGCATCTGTTATAGTTTTGGAGAAAAATGTGTTCATTTCATGTATGCGCGAAATGCCTTAAAAATGGCTTTAAAATGGATTTGGAGCATGGAGACGATTATCTCGGGATTGCAAGATAACCAAACAAAACTTTTAGTGGATTTCTACTTATTTTATTAAATATCATCTCCACCAAACAGGACAAGCTTGCATCTGTTATAGTTTTGGAGAAAAATGTGTTCATTTCATGTATGCGCGAAATGCCTTAAAAATGGCTTTAAAATGGATTTGGAGCATGGAGACGATTATCTCGGGATTGCAAGATAACCAAACAGAGTGGAGACAGAGTGCAGGACGCGTCACGGGGACCTGTAATTTTAATGACAATGTTTATTAACTGTATTTGTACATGTATAATGTGTTTTTATGTGTTTGCCTGCCATTGTTTTCAATGGGGTTCAAATTGGTTCGTCGAACGTTCGACGAACTTGTCCTCCGTTCGACGAACCGAACTCGAACTCTAGGGGGGTGGCTCATTTCTAGTAATGATCCTACTGCCTTGTATATACAGTATATGTCCCTCACCCTGGTATAGCCCACATCCTGCTATATACCGTCATCCTGGCATATGGCCGCATCCTGCTATATACTGGCATATGGCCGCATCCTGCTATATACCCCATCCTGGCATGTGGCCCCATCCTGCTATATACCTCCATCCTGCTACATACCTCCATCCTGCTATATACTGCCATCCTGCTTATATACCCCATCCTGCTCATATTGCCCCCATCCTGCTCATATACCCCAATCCTGCTCATATACCCCAATCCTGCTCATATACTCCCATCTTGCTTATAAACCCCCATCCTGCTTATAAACCCCCATCCTGCTCATATAACCCCCATCCTGCTCATAATATACCCCATCCTGCTCATAATATACCCCCATCCTGCTCATAATATACCCCCATCCTGCTCATAATATACCCCCATCCTGCTCATAATATACCCCCATCATGCTATATACCCTCATCCTGCTATATACCCCCATCCTGGTATACAGCCCGCATCCTGTGGCACATAAAAAGAAAAAATAAACGTTCAAACTCACCTTACCTAACTCCCTGCAGCATCGCTCCTCCTCCGTCTGTGTCAGTAGCAGCGCCGCTGGAGTGTGGAGCCGGCCACGATCCCTGCAGCACCGCGATGTCCTCCTGTCTGTGCCGGCGGTGGCTGCGTGTGGACACGTGCGCACAGCGATGACATCATTGCTGTGCGCACCGCTAGCCTCCACACAGCTGCCGCCGGCACAGACAGGAAGACATCGCGGTGCTGCAGGGATCGTGGCCGGTGAGTATACTGATTCACTACACCCCGCGCTGATGATGATGCGCGGGGAGCAGTGAATACAGCCGCATATGATCACTCTAGGCTGTAGTTGCCAGGGCCTATCATGCGGGCAGACTGTTTAATATGCGCCCATTTCCCGCCCATCACCCCGCCCACCAGTCAGCGCCGGCTTCAGCGCTGAGAGATGATGGGCGAGATGATGGGTGTGCATATTAAATGAGCGGGCCCACGTGGTCACGGCAGGCTGCTACAGCCTGCTCGTGCCCCCGATGACCCGTTCCACAGCAGCACCCTCATTCCCCGCAGCCCTACATTTAGACTATAAGACGCACCCCCCACTTTCCACCAACATTTGGGGGGAAAAAAGTGTGTTTTATAGTCCGAAAAATACGGTACTCGTTTCACTGTGGATAATTACACAATCTTACCAGCATGTTCACAAGGTCTTTTGCTTTTCTTCTTGGGTTGATATGCACATGTCTGTCCAAAGCATGTTCATCTTTGGTACACAGAACCTGTTCCCTTCCTCAGCGGAATGATGGCTGGACATTCCCATCTTGTTTGTACTTGCGTATAATTGTATGTGCAGATGAACGAGGCACCTTCAGGTATGTGGAAATTGCACCCAAGGATGAACCAGACTTCTGCAAGTCCATAATTCTCTTCCTGAGATCCTGGTTGATTTCTTTTGACTTTCCCATCATGCTACACAAAGAAGCAGTGTGTTTCAGGTGTATATGAAAATACATCCACAGATGTGTCTCTAATTAACTCAGATGTTGCCAATAAACCAGAAATAATAAATCAGACGCTTCCAAAGATATGACATCATCATATGGGTTGTCCCATATTGTTTAAAGTAAGGAAGGACCCCGGCACACAGTACAAGAGAAATTGGACAATCCAGGTATGGTATGCTTGGATGATTTTTATTTTCACAATTAAACGGTACTGCCCGACGTGTCGGCTCGCACAAGAGCCTTCATCAGGGACAGATAAGTACTGGGACATGCATGATACAAAAAAGAAAAAACAAGAAATGATTTACAATTACATCATGACAAGGCATCAAGTGTCAAAAAATGAGAAAACAACATATTACCTATTGGGGAGATGTGAAAGGAAGGGGAAGGTGTCGCAATGTGAATGTTAAGAAGTGGTGAGGATATATACAGCCGTATAAGATGTGAGTAGAATAAGAGAATTGTAAATTAAGAAAGGAAGGGGAGAGGAAAGATGGGGAAAGAAAAGGAAGAGAGGAAAAAAAGGGGGGAAAGGAGGGGGAAGAAACGGAAGAAGAGAAAGAAGGAAGGGAGAACAGGAAGGCTCAAGGGAAAAAATGAGCAAGAGGGGAAAGGGGAGGGATCTGAGAGACATACCCGTATTTATGAAGTTCAGGGAAAAGTTCCTAGTAGCACCTTGGAGGCCAGAAAGTTAAAGTGAAGTCTGAGAAAGGAAAGAGATATATAATATACAGAGGACTATAGCTGGTAAGGGCGGAAAAATGTCAATAAGGATAGAGCATGGTATAACTTACATGTGAGTAGTCAAGGAGAACACTTTGGAATGGAAGAATATATGTTACTGTGAAAAAAGGGGAGAGGGAGGAGGAGAAGTGATAGTTCATGAGGAATAGGTAATTGGAATAAAGAGCTGATATAATAGCAAAGAGAACAGGGCATAAATATTGGATACATACCAGTAGAATACTGTCATATAGTGTAGATAGGGCTCACATAGGTAGATGAAGAGATGGATAGATGCTGCTTTATGAATAACAAAGGTGATAATCTGTGATGATGTGGTGGAGAAATTGAAACATAGATAGGTCTGTTATAAGGGATAAATACCAATAAGTGGCGACCTGAGTATATGTAGTATGATAACCAATCATACATGGTATGTTAGGTAAACCACACAATGCGTGAGGACTTGTTGTACTGGAATAGAGAAATAGCCTAAGTAAGAGGATGTGTGACTAATGTTGGGAAAAGGGAAAAAGAAGAACATACCTAATGGTGAGAGCACCAGAGAAATGCCTGCAATAACATAAGGACATTGTGTTATAAAAACGGCAAGACCAGAAGCAGAGCTTGTAGTGTAGCAGCAGGAAGACATCTTACCTATCGCAGCATAGTGGAGGTGAATATGTGGAGGGAGCCCAGGGACAGGGTAGAGAGAGGGACTATATATACTGGCCGGATGTAAACCATTGGTGGCAGCGGAGGATACACTATGCTGCGATAGGTAAGATGTCTTCCTGCTGCTACACTACGAGCTCTGCTTCTGGTCTTGCCGTTTTTATAAAGGTGCAGGAGAAAGGTGGAAACCACCAACCTGTTAAGGGAGAAGCTGCAGCCGGCTGCAGGCACTGTTCATCACCTCGTTTGGTTTACCAGAGACTCCAGTGTACTGTGTCATAGTGAGTACACCAGTGCCTTCGGGCCGCGCACCGCGCCGTACCACACCAGCACCCAGCACGCGCCCATCTCCATCGCCTCAGCACCTTCCCTCGGGCCCCCGGGACCATCACTCCCCTACTCACAGAGGGGTCAACACCAAGCTGCGCAACACCGTCCCCGGGAGGCCTAGTCAATGGCAGTGGTGGTGTCCATCCATTCACCACAACCCGTGGGCGGCGTCACAAACTTAAATCCCCTACCAACCACCGCGGCCCCAGCCGTGGAACTCCCCACCGAAGTCCCCACGTGTAGCGCCAACCCCCTTGCAGAGCGACGTGACCCCCTGGTCCGTGAGGAGCTCGAGCCACCCACCGTACGAGCACGGATCCGAGCGGCTCGGCGGCCGGCCGAGCTCGCGGGGCGGTACAATTACAGGCAATGAAAACATTACATGTGCCTGAAAATGGAATAAATTAAAAACATAAGCTCAAGGCGCAAAAAATAAACTATCACTGGGTCCCAGATCCTGAAAAATAAGAACGCTACGGGTCTCAGAAAATTGCAACAAAAGCGCAATTCTTTTTTTGAACAAACTTCTGAATTTTTTTAACCATTTAGATAAAAACTAATATTATACATGTTTGGTATCTACAACTGTGTACTGACCTAGGGAATAATACTGCTAGATCAGATTTCCTATATAGTTAACAAGTGGAAGGAGAAAAAAAAAACACCACACACCATTGTGGAATTTCCCTTTTTTCACAATTTCTCCACATTTGGGATTTTTTTTCCTGTTTTCCAGTACACTACATGGTAAAATAAATGAGGTCATTCAAAAGTACAAACTGTTCCGCAAAAAAATAAGCCCTTCTATGGCAATACTGATGGGGAAAAAAAATAAAGTTATGGCTCTCAGAAGGTGAGAAAAAAACAAAAATGAAAAATCGCCCGGGGGTGAAGGGATTAAAATCCCCACTTCTCATAAAGCAATCAACATTCCTCATTCTCCCCCATATAGTAATTGTCACCCATCCTGGGCCCTTCCAATAATGCCCCCTCCTCTCCTGGGCACCCTCATAATAATGTCCTCCCACTCCGTCCTGGGCTCCTTCCTCTCCTGGGCACCCTCTTATAATAATACCCCCCCAACCCCATACTGGGCCCCTTTCTATAATAATGCCCCATCCTCTCCTGGGCACCCACTGATAATAATGTCCCCCCACTCCGTCCTGGGCCCCTTCCTCTCCTGGACACCCTCTTATAATAATGTCCCCCACCCTATAATAGTGCCCCCTACTCTCATGGATACTCTTATAATAATGCCTCCCCGAATCCCGTCCTGGGCACCCTCTTATAATATTGCCCCCCCCACACTCCATCTTGGGCCCCTTCATATAATAATGCCCTCTCCTGGGCACCCTCTTAAAATACCCTCCCCCCCTCCTGTCCTGGGCCCCCACTTATAATAATGCCCTTCCACCCCATACTTGCCCCCTTCCGATAATAAAGCCACTCTTCTGTCCTGGGCCACTTCCAGTAATTATGTTGCTGGTTCTGCTGCTCTCCTCCAACACATTTCATTTGGGAGAACAGAGTTTGATGAAGAACAATTTTTATAAGTGCCATCTTGCTCACCTTTCTGTGTGCAGCCTCATAGCTCATAAAATGGCCATCAGAACTAAACCTCCCTCCAGTCCCTTATATATAAATTGTAAGGCCGTGTCTTTAGCGGTGTCTGCCTATCCCAATTTTGCTTTGGATTTTCTGTGCTCTCTTTAACCCCTTCACCACCCGCCGGTTTTCCATTTTTTTTCTCCTCCTCTACTTCCAAGAGCCATAACTTTTTGTATTTTTTTGTCAATATAGCTATATGAGGGCTTGGTTTTTTTTGCGGGACGAATTGCACTTTTGAGTAACACCATTCTGCCCATGTTGTATTGGAAGACTGAAAAAAAATCCAAGCGCGGTGAAATTGCAAAAAAAAAAAAAGTGCAATTGCACAATTGCTTTTCGGTGTTTTTTTTTTAACTTACAGTGTTCACTTTATGTTATAATTGACCTGACAGTATGATTCCCTAGGTGAGCACGAGTTCGTAGATAACAAACATGTATAGTTCTACTTTTATCTGAGTGGTGGGGGGGGGAGGGTTGCGCCATTTTTCATGACTTGTAGCATTCTCATTTTTCGGGATCTGGTCCTCAACAACCACTTATTTCTTGTGTCTTGAACTAACGTTATTAATTATTCTATTTTTGGGTAGATGCGAAGTTTTGATCGCCTGTAATTGCATTTTAATGAAATGTTGTGGAGACCAAAAAACATACTTTTGGTGTTTGGAATTTTTTTTCTCCCTGTGCTCTTTACCGATCAGATTAATTGATTTTATATTTTGATAGATTGGGCATTTCTGAACGCAGCAATAGCAAATATGTGTATATTTTTTGTGTAAAGCAGATTTTATTCAAATAAAGAACAGGTTTACAAGTTATAGGATAGGCAACATATGATATAGAGTAGAATAACTCAAATCTTGGAGGTAATAAGTAATACAACACTTTTCTACTTGCATAATAATTCCTTTGATTACACACTTCAGGTCAGACCATCATCACCCATGTAATAGCTTTGTTTTGGAGATGATGCCCACTGGGTGACCAATAATCCACCCCCCATGCAAAAATGTATGCAGCCTCGTTTAGAAAGGGGAGGCAAAGTAGATGCACAAAGTCTCTGAGATGGCAATCCGGTCTAACTATGTAAACATAACATAAAATGTACAAGGAGGAAAGAAAGATGAGAAAAGAAGAAATGTAGGGGGGAGAGGAAAAAGAAAAGAAGGACCAAGATGATGTCTCGTCTGGGTCGTGTGCAGCCCCAGGCACTTTTGTTTTATGGAATGGACAATCACAGAGGTCTCATGCCCCCAACTGAGGCTTGAAGCCATATTACCAGGTCTGGTGTCTCTCTGTACATAATCCACGGCACCCACAGCCCACAGCCTGAACACTCGCTCCCCCGAGTCCGACGCCTGGCCGACCAGCTCCTCCATCCTATAGATCTGGTTAATCTCGGCCACCAGTTCAGCCCGCCAGGGCACTTTGTTCTGCCTCCAGTACCTTGGGATTAATCTCCTTGCCCCCGTCAAAAAATGCCTTAACAGACTTCTCTTGAAGTTGGCGATCGAGATATTGCTTAAGGATAGATAAGCCAGTACCGGCGTCGGCTCAAACCTAGTGGATGACACTTTATTCAGAAGGGCAAACACGTCTATCCAAAAATATTGTAGGAGAGGACAAGACCACCACATGTGGATGTATGAGCCTCTATCGTTTGCGCATCTCCAGCATTCTTCAGAGACAGATGGGAACATGGAATGAATTCTGGAGGGGCAGTGATACCACCTAGAAACTATTTTGTAGCCCCGCTCCTGTGACGCTACATCCAGCGACGACTTGTGGGTAAAGGGTAATATTTTTGAGCGTTCTTCACGCGTGAGGGGTCTCCCCAAATCCACCTCCCATTTTAAGAAGAAAGGGACATCATCTTCCTGTCCAGACAACTCAATCTGGAACATTTTGTACAGCAGGGCAATGGTGTTTTCCATAGGCTCTCCCCCCAGACACAGAGACTCAAAGGGCATCAAGGGCCTATAAAAGTTTGTTTGTGGTGAAAGGGAGTTAATAAAACTCTTCAATTGCTCAGAACCAAGCCAAGCTCCTGCGGGACTGCGGTAGTAAGGAAAGAAAGAATGAAGGGGCCTCATACCCACATTGGACACTAGATCCCTCATTATGGACACCATACCTCTGGACATGTGAAGAAATACGTTGCCTGTTAAATCTGTCGTGAGTAGAGAATTATTGTGTAAAGATGTCAGTGGTCCAGGTATAGTGGAAATGCCCATTGCCTATGGGACTGCTGGAAATCGCCAATAAAGAGCTCAGATATCTTCACCAGTGCCATAGACAATGAGTGGAGCAGGGGTGTGCATGCTCAGCCTTAATTGCTTTGTCTGGGTTTTCCAAAGCATTGTCCACTAACCTTTGGACTTTCCACTATTAGTACGTGGTTTCCTATTTTGTTGATAGGGTATAATTATAAATTCCTTGGGAATCCACTTTAATAAGGTTTTCTACTTTCAGAGCACCCCCACTTACCCAGATGCAGAGGTTTTTACAACCACTAGCTTTTTACTCACCCTCCCCTGGTCCAGCACTGAATCTCTGCCGCTGGCTGCTGTTGTCTGCAGTGAGAAAAGATGCTGAGCTCACTGACTGGTTGTCAACGTGTCATTAACGCTGCAAACAATAACGGCAGAGTCCGTGCTGGACCCAGGGAGAGTGAGTAGAGCACGGTTTATTGTTTTAACCCTTTCACGACCTTGGACGGATCTATCCGTCATAGATCGTGTCCCGTTAAGCCCCGCCCCCTGCCGCGGGCAGGCGGCGTGGATCGGCACACATATCAGCTGTTTTCAACAGCTGACATGTGTGCCTCCTAGCCGCGGGTGGAATCGCTTCCACCCGCGGCCATTAACCCCTTAAATCTTGCTGCCAAAGTCTGGCAGCAAGATTTAAATGCGCGCGGCCATGTTTGTTACTTACCGCCGCCCCCACCGGAAGTCACGTGTGTTATCACGTGACTATCGGTGGTTGCCATCGTAGCACAGGGTCATGTGATGACGCCTGCTGCTATGATCTTTCACTTTCATTTTCCCTCGGCCGAGAGCAGAGGGAAAACCAAAGTGAGTGAATCTGCTGATTACAGCGGTATTGCTGTGATCAGCAGATAGCGATCAGCGATCGGATTGCTGATTGCTATAGCCCCCTAGGGGGACTAGTAAAATAAAATAAAAAAAGTAAAAAAAAAAGTTTTAAAAAATAAAAAAAAAAAAAAAAAACCTAAAAGTTCAAATCACCCCCCTTTCCCCCCATTGAAAATTAAAGGGTTAAAAAATAAATAAATATACACATATTTGGTATCGCCGCGTTCAGAAATGCCCGATCTATCAAAATATAAAATCAATTATTCTGATTGGTAAACGGCGTAGTGGCAAAAAAATTCCAAACGCCAAAATTACGTTTTTTGGTCGCCGCAAGTTTTGCGCAAAATGCAATAACAGGCGATCAAAACGTAGCATCTGCGCAAAAATGGTACCATTATAAACGTCAGCTCGAGACGCAAAAAATAAGCCATCACTGAGCCATTGATCCCAAAAAATAAGAACTCTACGTGTTTCGGAAAATGGCGCAAAACGTGCGCCACTTTTATTGGACAAACTTGTGAATTTTTTTTAACCCCTTAGATACAAGTAAACCTATACATGTTTGGTGTCTACAAACTCGCACCGACCTGAGGCATCACACCCAGACATCAGTTTTACCATATAGTGAACACCGTGAATAAAATATCCCAAAAACTATTGTACGATCCCACTTTTTTTGCAATTTTTCCGCACTTGGAATTTTTTTGCCATTTTCCAGTACACTATATGGTAAAACTTATGATTTCATTTAAAAGTACAACTCGTCCCGCAAAAAACAAGCCCTCATATGGCAAGATTGACGGAATAATAAAAAAGTTACGGCTCTTGGAAGAAAAGGAGCAAAAAACAAAAACGCAAAAACGGAAAGTGCCCGGGGGCTGAAGGGGTTAAAGAGAAACCGCACCAGCAGACATGGAATTTTGAAACATTTAGTGCCATAATATAAGCTGTTTTCTAATATACTAGGCTGTAAAAATGTTCTACCGTTTCCCCATCTACCCTAACTGCTTCTTTGTTTTCTTTCTTACCTAATTTTTTGTCTGAATACTGCAGTGCATGCTGGGATACTCAAAGCATTGGGGGGAGCAGTGTCAGTGTCACTTCCACAGCGTCTGCCCCTCCCTGAAACAATGATTTACCAGTGACACTTGTTTCATGTGCGGCGCTGTCACTGCTGTCTCCCTGGGTGTTTTCCTAGTGCAGCGTCTCCCCCAGTGTCCTGAGCAATGAGAAGTGTCATTATACCCAGCGATACAGGACATCAGCGTCGCCCCACAGGTGACGCCACTGGTGTCTGCCAGTCTGGACGCTTAGCTCCTCGCACTGGGAAGAAAAAGCACAATGAAGGCCGCATAATGGCGGGCAGACAACAGCACATAGGGGTGTGACAATGCACTAGGAAGACAGCGCACGGGGGAAGGAGGCGCATGGGGATAAATGATTGCATAAGGAAAACTGCACACGGTGGGGTTGGGGGCAACACTGCACTAGTAAGACAATCAGGGGCACAGAAGTCACTGCTGACACTTTATTCCAGGGAAGAGTGTGGTGGAAGTGTGGCACCCCTGAGGTTCAGGTCGCCACAGGGTACTGCACCTCAAGTGAGGTGTTGTATCTATCTCAAGTAAGGGGGTGGTCATAACGGTTATGGGACTTCCCGATCACTGAAGCCAGCCACCTGGGGGGTGGGTTCCACTGGTGGTAGAGGAAGGCGCAACACACTCACACAGTTGAGTCCAGACCATAGTTATGGCAAGATCTCTCTGGAAAACTTGGATTTTACTGGGCTCTGAGCGTTGGAGCAGGAGCTCAGCAGGGGTACCTAACTGCTGAGGGGGACACCCTAGAAATAGGACACTCTCTCTCTCCTTCTCCTTTCACAATGCCAGTGATCACCCCTGACCGGATCTGGGATTAACCTGAGCCCATCATGGCAGTGACCAGTGTGACCAGGCTGGCAGCTGAAGTTGTGAGTAAACTACACCCTGAACCAGCAGAGATTGTGTTGGCTCAACCTTTCCAGCGCCACTGCCCTGCGCTTAGGTGTCAACGGCCAATAAAAGCCTCATCATCCACCAGGGACCCGCTTCATCATCCTGCCTGCCATAGCACCTGCCACGACGAGGAACCCAGCAGTGACAGCTATTCGCCTGACCAACGTGCGGAGCCGCCGCCCAACCTACACCCCACCTACTGTCTCCTCCCCAAAATCCTATAGAATGTAAGCCCGCAAGGGCAGGGTCCTTTTCCCTTTGTACTAGTCTGTCTACTGTAACTTGTATATGTGTTCTGTATGTAACCCCTTCTCATGTACAGTACCATGGAATCAATGGTGCTCTATAAATAAATAATAATAATAATAAATAAAAATCCCTGGTGCGGTTTGTGGAACACCTGACGCGAAGCGGCTGCAACAGGCACCACGAATGGACTGTGTTATAAAGAGACTGAAAATTAAGATGGCGGACGACAGCGTGGACCCCAAGATGGTGACGAGTGACCAGAGGGAGAGAGACCCTGCCCATCGTGGGAGGCGACAGCGCTCAATGGTGCGAAAACATACTCGGTCCGGAGGAGTGGCAGCCATAAAGAGCGGAGGCACTGAAGATGAGGTCCGTCCTGGAGCAGAATGCACCCAGGTGAGAGGGGTGTGGTCACCGAAGAAACGCCTACTGGTGAGTGACCTCCAGTGTCAGCGAGGGGCGTGGCTATGGGCGCGGCTGGCGAGATGGACAAGTGACGCAGCAGGCCACTGGCACCAGAAGAGGCGGGCCCCAGGACACAAAACGTGTGTCACTAAGTCGGCTGGCGCCATTTTGTGAGATGTCAAGGAGAAAGAAAGTTGTGTGAGGAAGATACGGAGAATTCCTGAGACCCACGAGAGCTGCCGGGGATTATCCAGCTGATGACTCCAGGAGCAGTTGGTGAGCAAAACTCCGGCAGATTCATGAGCGGAGTCACTCATCTATGTCAGCTGGGGTGCCACTGCGCACCCCGCCCTGGGTCTTGTCCGCACTGAACTAAAAATACACTGCTGGGCCAGGCTGACGATGGCGGAACCGGAAGATGTGGAAGCAGCCCCTGCGGCCGGTTGAGCCCCGGAGAAAAAGACAGAGGCCCCAGCAGATGATCCAGACATGCCAGCCCTGGAAGAAATGGAGCTGAAGTCGGAGGAGGAGTCAGGCCTTGAAGAGGTAGGACCGATTGTGCCCTGGTTCCGACCTGGTGCCGCACCGTTGGAGGCCTCCGCTCCCAAATACTGCAGGGGGAGAGACATGCTGCTGAGACCCATAAGCCACGTACCTGGCAGTGAGCCCTGACGCGAGCAGGTGCCAGCAGCAGCCCTGCCCCCAAGTGACTGGGTGACAGCTTGGACCCTGCAGGATTAGGAGGCAGTTGTGAGGGAGAGAATGCAGGCGGATGCATTGGCTCGGGACTGGAAGGACGGTCCTAAAAGGCACAAATTCGATTGCCAATGCTCCTCAGGCTGGGAAGTCACTTTCAACTAGGACCAAAGGCTACGGCTTTATCGAGGAGGAGTATACCTGTCACCAGGTCTACGTCAACCGGGCCATGGTGACCAGGCCGTCTCTCCTTTCCTGGCTGCGGACCCTCTATGTGGGAGAGAGGGTCACCTTTATAAAGCTGCAATGCCGAAAGGGATGGTGCATGGTCGGGGTGACACAGCCTGCGGAGGCCGAGGCGGAGCGCATGGAGAAACGACAGAGAGCAGTAGCTGCTGAGCCAACTAGATCAGCGGCTCCGGCGGGCCTGAGAGAACAGAGGGAGCACCAGACAACCCAATGACCGGCGCGGAAACAGGCAGAACATCCGCCATCCCTTGCAGCGGCTGCAGCAGCCCCCTCGGTGATCATCACCGGAGACAAAGTCTACCAAATGTACTTGGAGAGGACCCCGGGGGAAGCAGGAGCACCCGGATGGAGCCGACCGGATGAGAAACCCATGGATATGGCGACGCCCGATGTCCCCAAATACAATTGATGCATGTAAAAAGAGGTTGACCTCAGAAAAGAAGAAGGCTGGAAGTGGCTGAGGACAATTGAAAAATTGCCAGTTTGTGGACGGGGAGGCCAGTTCCCGACTGCCCTCCTGTGAGAAAAAGTTAAAGGGGTTGTCCGACATAACAAAAATGTTTGAGTTTAAGCTAATCTGTGCTGTATTGTCATATTAATCACCCCTACATTGTTATTTTTTGTTTTCTAACTTTTGTTCCTCTTGAATTATCTCTTTATTCTGTGCAGCTTCTTGTTTACATTCAGCTCCAGCAAACTGACCACCTCCTGTGCAAAACCTCCCAGTCACAGCTGGCACCGCCCGGCCTCAGTGTCCAGCCCCACCCCAGTGTCCAGCCGCACCCTCTGTCCGCCCCCTGCACACACATTCCCTGTCAGTATATTCTGCCCCAGCACTGACCTCTCATCACTACACGGCAGGACACTACAGGGCAGGACACTGCAGTGCAGCACATTACAGGACACTACAGGGCAGCACATTACAGGACACTACAGGACAGGACACTACAGGGCAGGACATTACAGAACACTACAGGACAGGACACTACAGGGCACTACAGGGCAGGAGACAAAAGGGCAGCACATTACAGGACAGGACACTACAGGGCAGGACACTACAGGACACTACAGGGCAGCACACTACAGGGCACTACAGGGCAGGACACTACAGGGCAGATCACTACAGGGCAGCACATTCCAGGACACTACAGGACAGGACACTACAGGGCAGCACATTACAGGACACTACAGGGCAGCACACTACAGGGCACTACAGAGCAGCACATTACAGGACAGGACACTACAGGGCAGCACATTACAGGACACTACAGGGCAGCACATTACAGGACACTACAGGACAGATCACTACAGGGCAGCACATTACAGGACACTACAGGACAGGACACTACAGGGCAGCACATTACAGGACACTACAGGACAGCACACTACAGGGCACTACAGGGCAGGACACTACAGGGCAGCACATTACAGGACACTACAGGACAGGACACTACAGGGCAGCACATTACAGGACACTACAGGGCAGCACAGTACAGGACACTACAGGACAGGACACTACAGGGCAGCACATTACAGGGCAGGACACTGCAGGGCAGCGCACTACAGGACACTACAGGACAGGACACTACAGGGCAGCACACTACACGGCAGATCACTACAGGACACTACAGGGCAGGACACTACAGGACACTACAGGGCAGGACACTACAGAGCACTACAGGGCAGGACACTACAGGACACTACAGGGCTGCGCACTACAGGGCAGCACACTACACGGCAGCGCACTGCACGGCAGCGCACTGCACGGCAGGGCACTACAGGGCAGGGCACTACAGGGCAGCGCACTACACTACAGCATTGCAAATAACAGCCCCACATCGGGCTCTGCACCCCACACCACATCGGGCTCTGCACCCCACACCACATCAGGCTCTGCACCGCATACACACACATCGGGCTGTGCACCGCATACACAAACATACATACACACACACACACATCGGGCTGTGCACCGCATACACACACACACACACACCACCCCATAGGGAGTACATACTCACCCGTCATCGGTCCCCGCCGCTCCTGCACGTTCGCGCGCTGTCTGTGCTCTAGACATATCAGCACAGTGGTGACTTCACCGCTGTGCTGAAGAGAGTTCAGACAGCGTGCAAGATGAGAAGCAGCGCTGCGCTGCTTCTCATCAGCACTTTCAAATGTACCGGCATCTGTGATCTGTGATGCCGGTATATTTGAATGTGTGATCCTGAGCAGGGGGGCCGGTGCTGGAGCTGACACCATGGCAGCTGCCGCCAGGCCCCGCCGCCAGGTCACGGACCCCCACAGCAGTGCAGGGGGAGGTGCGGGGGAATGTGTGGGAGGGTGCAGGGAAGGGGGGCGGGGCTCATCGCACTGTACAGCCCAGCAGGGAGGCGACATGCTGTTTCCACATTTGCATGTCAACATGGCCCTGCCCATGTAGACATGAAATGACCGGAAGCAGCAAAATCGCGGCAGGAGCGGTCACATGACCGCTCTGAGCCGGGGGAGAGGGGCTGACAGCAGGGCAGGTAAGTGGTCTCTATCTACTTACCTGCCCCAATGTAGCCCCATAGGGAAATAATAAAAAAAAAGCAAATTAAGCCGGATAACCCCTTTAAAGGCCATGAGCCTCTGTTGGGCTGAGATGTTGCCCTGTGTGAGCCAAGGGATAATATGATAACCCTCGCGGCCGGACAAGGCCAGGTTTTTGCTTTTGATTATTGTGGAGGGATGTTGTAATACCCCTCGTGGTCTGAACTGTGTGTTTTTTTGTTTCCCCCCAATCCAAGCTCGGCACATGTTGCGCCCCCCTGCTGGATTTGGGAACTCTGCCAGCCCTTGGGGCAGGAGGAAGACTGTGACTTCGGCCCAGGAGTCCCTTGCAGCTCTCATGGACTTGGCCCATTTTGCCCCTGTGGACTAATCATGTCCTGTTTATGGACGTTGCCCCCTGGACTTAGTCCTGTCCTGTTTCAGGACAAAGTCCATGGGGGGAAAAGTCCATGGCCCCTGAGAGACTGAGCCCTATCCTGTGCAGCATGGAGGAGGGAAAAGTGAAACGGATGACCCGATGTGCTGGCCAGGTCAGGAAACAGGACAGTGTTTTTCAGTTTGTGCCCCCAGAACTTTGTGGATGAATTTTTCTTAAAGAAATATGCCCCCCACTTTGCAGTTGGTGGGAGATAATGACAAAACAATTTTGTGGGTAATCAAAGTCCCAAACAAAGAGACTGCTTCCTTGGACTGAGTGGGGTACTGTTGTTGGCCACAGTCCTCATGTTTAAATCAAGAAATGTTTTGATACTGTTTTAAGTGTAGAATGTGTGCATGCTTTTATGTTTTTCAGATGCCCAGTTGGTCGGGAATGACCAAGGTTAAAGAGGGGAGGGATATAAGAGGGTTACCCATGGTCAGTACTCCCCTGAAGACATCGTGCGCTGCATTGCCAATGTATATTGAGTAAGTTTTATGTGAGTTGTGCCACAATTCTGTCGCTGTGACAAGGTGGCATTGGGCTCCCTATTTGCTAGGAGGGAGTCTTGCACAAGAGATGCAGGACTAGGAGTTTTGGTGTAGCAGGCCTCATAGCATAGGGGTTGGGAGTTCCCGAGTTAGTAAGGGTATGTGTGCAACTTGCGTTCTTGATTTGACAAAAAAAATTGCACCCTCTGGCAGACTTTGACAATTGCAAACACTGCGCTTGACAAAAAAAAATGCATCCAAAACGCAAGCATTTTGGATGCGTTTTTGACAGGGTGAGTTTTTTAAAGGAGAAATAAAATATGATAGATTAGGATAATTGATAGATAGAAGAGATAGAAAAAAATAAAAATAATAGTTAGATAGAAAGAATATATAGAATAGACAATAAGAAAGAATATATAGAATAGATAGAAAGAAATAACAGAATAGCTCGAAAGAGTGACAGCTAGCTTTTCCAGCTGTTTTTTTTATTTTTTGGGGTAAAAAAAATTGAATTGGGGCCCCCCTATTTTTCTTATCTAGCACAGGAACAGCAGAAGCTGCGGGCTGCAACCCTCAGCTGTGTGCTGTACCTTGGCTGGTTCTGAAAAATAGAGGAGATCCCACACTTTTTTTAGTGATTTTTTTTTTTCTTTTTAAAAAATGACATGCGGTCACCCCCATTTTTCTAAAACCAGCCAAGGTACAGCAGCCAATCTGGGGCTGATATTATTAGGGTGGGAAGGGCCATCGTTATTTGGCCCTTTCCAGCCTAACATTGCACCAATTCTGGCTGAAGGACTACAGCTATGACCGCAAATCACCTGAGTGACGGCACCGCTGATCGTGCTGCTCACTTCAGTCACTCGGGTGATTTGCCGTCACGGGTGGAGGACTCCTGCTGTGACCGGAAATCACCTGAGTGACAGCACCGCTGATTGCGTAGCTCACTTCAGTCACTCGGGTGATATGCTGTCACAGATGGAGGACTCCAGCTGTGGCAGCAGCTAACCTGAGTGACGTCACTGCTGATAGCGCTACTCACTTCAGTTGCGGCCTGAACCTCACAGCGGGCAGTTTTGTTCTATGGCGCTCGCTGTGAGGGTCAGATTTAGCAGTGCTGGAAGCGTCGTGGGACCTTGTGTGGATTATGTCCGACCTGGTGGGAAGGTTGGAAGGTTAATAAAGTGATGAAAGAGAGTGCTTTTGTTGGTATATGCAACAGATGAGGACTTCTTTGTATATGTGTGACGGAGGACTTTATGCTGATCTAACGGTAGATGGCGATGTTGTGTAAAGTTTCCTTACTCACTGTATTGTAAAAAGTCTTTTCTTTTCTTCCTGGTTTCATTTTTCACTTCCTGATGCAATGCTGTATGACTGTGCAAATCATTACCTCATGTTCTCTCAGAAGTAAGAGCTTGTTATCCCATGTAATCTGCTCTGTGAACTTTGTTCTGCAACTGGGAAGCTAGAAGCTGTGCAACAGCTTTTTTGTCTTTTATTTGAAATAAAGGATTTTTCTGTGTTAGTGTTTATTTACTTTCACTTACAAATTAGTGATGAGGGGGAGTCTCATAGACGCCTGCCATGACTAATCTAGGACTTAGAGGCTTCCATGGGCTTCCATTAACTCCTTATTACCCGGATTGCCACCGCACCAGGGCAATCAGGATGAGCTGGGTAAAGTGCTGGGACTGTCACATCTAACGGATGCGGCAATTCCGGTTGGCTGATATTTTTAGGCTAGGGGGCTCCCAATAACGTGGGTCTCCCAGCCTGAGAATACCATCCCTAATCTGTGAGGTTTTATCTTGGTTGGGTTTCAAAATGGAGAGGGACCACACGCCATTTATTGTTTGTTTGTTTTTTAATTATTTATTTATTTTACTATATGATATAGACCCGCCCACCGGCATCTGTGATTGGTTGTAGTCAGACAGCTGACACTCAGCATTTGGTTGCAGTCAGACGCGCCCCATCATAGGCGTCGGTGGGCGGGGAAGCAGTCAATATGAAATGAGCCTAATGAGCGGTCGGCACTTTCAGAAGCAGAGGAAAGGCGCTGCAGGAGTAGCGTGACACCTACGCCAGTAAATGGTGAGTATGAAGCGGAGAGAGACAAAGAGAGACAGAGAGAGAATGGAGAAAAGTTGGTGACCTGCGTTTTTGTTGACAAAGAAGGGAATTTTGTTACTTACCGTAAATTCCTTTTCTTCTAGCTCTTATTGGGAGACCCAGACGATTGGGTGTATAGCTACTGCCTCCGGAGGCCACACAAAGCATTACACTAAAAAGTGTAAGGCCCCTCCCCTTCTGGCTATACACCCCCCGTGGGATCACGGGCTGCTCAGTTTTAGTGCTAAAGCAAGAAGGAGGAAAGCCAATAACTGGTTTAAACAAATTCACTCCGAGTAACATCGGAGAACTGAAAACCGTTCAACATGAACAACATGTGTACCCGCAAACAAATCAAAAATCCCGAAGGACAACAGGGCGGGTGCTGGGTCTCCCAATAAGAGCTAGAAGAAAAGGAATTTACGGTAAGTAACAAAATTCCCTTCTTCTTCGGCGCTCTATTGGGAGACCCAGACGATTGGGACGTCCAAAAGCAGTCCCTGGGTGGGTAACAAAATACCTCAAGTTAGAGCTGCAAGACAGCCCTCCTCTACGAGGAGGCCACTGCCGCCTGCAGGACTCTTCTACCTAGGCTGGCGTCCGCCGAAGCATAGGTATGCACCTGATAATGTTTGGTGAAAGTGTGCAAACTCGACCAGGTAGCTGCCTGGCACACTTGTTGAGCCGAAGCCTGGTGTCGTAATGCCCAGGACGCACCCACGGCTCTGGTTGAATGGGCCTTCAGCCCTGAAGGAACCGGAAGCCCCGCAGAACGGTAGGCTTCCAGAATTGGTTCTTTGATCCATCGAGCCAGGGTGGCTTTAGAAGCCTGCGACCCCTTGCGCTGGCCAGCGACAAGGACAAAGAGTGCATCAGAGCGGCGCAGGGGCGCCGTGCGGGAAATGTAGATTCTGAGTGCTCTCACCAGATCTAACAAATGTAAATCCTTTTCATACCGGTGAACCGGATGAGGACAAAAGGAAGGTAAGGAGATATCCTGATTAATATGAAACGAGGATACTACCTTAGGGAGAAACTCCTGAATGGGGCGCAGCACTACCTTGTCCTGGTGGACCACCAGGAAGGGAGCCTTGGATGACAGCGCTGCTAGCTCAGACACTCTCCGAAGAGACGTGATCGCTACCAGAAAGGCCACTTTCCGTGATAGTCGAGAGAGTGAAACATCCGTCAGAGACTCGAAAGGCGGCTTCTGGAGAGCAACTAGTACCCTGTTCAGATCCCATGGATCTAACGGCCGCTCGTACGGGGGGACGATATGACAAACCCCCTGCAGGAACGTGCGTACCTGCGGACGTCGTGCTAGACGCTTCTGAAAAAAACACCAATAGCGCCGAGACTTGCCCTTTAAGGGAGCCGAGCGACAAGCCCTTTTCCAACCCAGATTGCAGGAAGGAAAGAAAAGTAGGCAATGCCAATGGCCAGGGGGACACTCCTTGTACAGAGCACCAGTAAAAGAAAATCTTCCACTTCCGTGGTAGATCTTAGCAGACGTGGGCTTCATAGCCTGTCTCATGGTGGCAACGACCCCTTGGGATAATCCTGAGGACACTAGGATCTAGGACGCAATGGCCACACAGTAGGTTCAGGGCCGTAGAATTCAGATGGAAAAACGGCCCTTGGGACAGTAAGTCTGGCCGGTCTGGTAGTGCCCACGGTTGACCGACCGTGAGATGCCTGTCGCCAGAGCTCTTTGATCGTCATGAAAACCGGGACCTTGCTGTTGTGCCGATTCGTGAAACCCGTCCGGGTGCAGAGACCATTCTCCTGCGTCCACGCCCTGGTGACTGAGGAAGTCTGCTTCCCAGTTTTCTACGCCCGGGATGTGAACTGCGGATATGGTGTATGCTCTGTCTTCCACCCCTAGCAGAATCCGGCGGACTTCCTGGGAGGCTCGCCGACTGCGTAGTCCGCCTTGGTGGTTGATGTATGCCACCGCTGTGGATTGTCCGACTGAATTCGGATCTGTTTGCCTTCCAGCCACTGCAGGAAGTCTTGCAGGGCAATATACACTGCCCAGAGCTCCAGACAATTGATCTGAAGAGTGGACTCCTCTGAAGAGAGTCCTTGATCGTCTGAGAAAGGGGGACGTTCCTGTGTAGGGACATCGACTTCCCCTCCCATTAGCGAAGAATGTTCTATTGAAGTGGACGCAGATGAAACTGCGTGAAAGGGACTGCCTCTGGATGAGGTGTCTCCTTGAAGGAGAGACTGCACCCCCGTCTGTAGTGACCGCTGTTTGTCCAGTGGAAGCTTCACCATCGCTGAGAGAGTGTGAAACCCCAAGCTAAGATATGCCAGCGATTGGGTTTAACTTTGAAAAGTTGAGGACCCACCCGAAACTCTGGGAAGTCTCCAGCGCCATGTTCAGGCTGTGTTGGCATGCCTCCTAAAAGAGTGCCTTGACAAGTAGATGGTCTAAGTAAGGGATCACAGGGTGACCCTGAGAGTGCGGGAGTGGTCCCACTGCTGCCATGAACTTGGTGAAAACCCGTGGGGCTGTCGCCAGACCGAAGGGTAGGGCTACGAACCGAAGATGCTCGTCTTCAATAACGAATCGTAGCAAACGCCGGTGCTCTGGAGCAATCGGCACGTGGAGATAAGCATCCTGATGTCTATTGATGCTAGGAAATCTCCTTGAGACATTGAGGCAATGACGGAGCGGAGGGATTCCATCCGGAACCGCCTGGTTTTCACGTGCTTGTTGAGCAGTTTAAGGTCCAGAACGGAACGGAAGGAGTCGTCCTATTTTGTCACCCCGACCAGATCGGAGTAAAAAGTGTCTCTTGTTCCTGAGGAGGAACCGGGATTACGACTCCTACTGCCTGCAGAAGAGCCTCGGCTCGGCCGGTGAGGAAGTTTTTGCGACAAACTGTCTCTCACCCACCGGCCATTGACCTGTGGCAGTTAAATGTCGCTAAAGCGGGGGAGTCTGCCACCGACCGCGGACGCGGAGAGAGAGGGCTGAAAGTCATGAGGAAACCGCCTTGGTAGCGGTTCCTCCGGCTGCCTTCTCCGGGCGTGATTGAGCCCGCCAGGAACCTGCGCCCCTCTGAGCCTTTTGAGTCCTGTTGGACGAGGGCAATTGGGACGTGCCCGAGCCTGGGAAGGACCGAAACCTCGACTGTCCCTTCTCCTGATGGGTCTTGTTTGATAGCTGGGGTAAGGAAGAATCCGTACCCTTGGACAGTTGAATGATTTAATCCAACCGCTCACGAAACAGTCTGTCACCAGATAAAGGCAATCTGGTTAAGCACTTTTGTGGAAGCAGCATCTGCTCCAATCCCTTAACACTAGGAGCGTAACAACACGGAGTTGGCGGACGCCACTGACGTACGGCTCGTAGAGTCCAGGACAGCATAAACAGCTTGAGTCGCAATGCCGACATTGCGAGGTGAAGGACGCTACTGCGGCCAAGATGTACATGTGACCGCGTCCCTCTGCGCAATACTAGCTGAAATAGCTTGGAGTGCCTCTATGGCTGCGAATGCCGGGGCAACCGACCCGCCGATAGCTTCATAGACAGATTGCAACCAGAGGGCTATCTGTCTGTCAATGGCATCTTTAAGTGAAGTCCCATCTTCCACTGCAACTATAGATCTAGCCGCAAGCCTGGAGATTGGGGGATCCACCCTTGGAGCGCTTGAGCACGTCAGGGGGGAAGAGACAACGCGTATCCTCAATACGGTTGGAGAAACGCTTATCGGGATAAGCGTGATGTTCCTGGACTGCTTCTCTGGAGTCAGAGTGACCAGAAAAGTACTCAATATACGCTTGAGATACCGAAATAGGGATTTCTTCTGCTGTGAAGCTGACCCCTCCACTGGAGGAGTTGAGGGAGAAATACCCAACCTTCCATTGATGGACGCTATAAGATTATTCACTATAGCGTCACCATCCGGTGTATCCGGATTGAGAGCGGTCTCAGGATCAGAGTCCTGAACAGCTACGTCTGCATCATCATACAGAGAGTACTGTGATGAAGTCGAGGGCCGTTCTTAGGGAGCTCGCTTAGGCCGTCTGGGACTGTCGTCCGTGTCAGAGCCTGCACCCTGGGATGCATGGGACCCTCCTGGAGCCATGATTTGTTTCGAAATCAGGGTGGCCAGGGGCATTGAATCAACATTGCCCAAGGTCTGTCTGGACTGCAAAGTCTGTAAGATGTTAGTCATAGTCACAGACAATATATCAGCGGAAACTGCAACTCCGTCCCTGTCCCTGGACAGGGATCACAGGTGGTTCTTTTGGCCACCTGTAGCAGAGACCCCGTTGAGTAATTGCACACACTGGGGGTCCTGGAACAGTATCGCATGCAGTACAAGCAGCATAGAAAGCCTGTGCCTTGGCACCCATGCTTTTTTTTTTTTTTTTTTTTTTTTTTGCTGTTGCTGTCTAGCCATCTAGGAGCATTAGCCAAGAATAGCGACCGTACAGTGCAATGTATGGCATACAAGCATGAAGTACAATAAACACTTCAGCACATGCAGTACAAGGAGCATAGAAAGCCTGTGCCTTGGCACCTTTGCTTTTCTGCTGCCGTTGTCTAGTTATTCAGGAGCATTAGCCAAGAAAAGCGACATACAGTGAATGTATAGCATACAAGCATGAAAATAACCACTGCAGCGCATGCAATCCAAGCAGCATTGAAAGCTTGTGCCTTAGCACCCTTGCTTTTCTGCTGCTGTTGTCTAGTCATCAAGGAGCATTAGCCAAGAATAGCGACATGCAGTGAATGTACAAGCATGAAAACAAACTCTGCAGTACATGCAATCCAAGCAGCATTGAAAGCTTGTGCCTTAGCACCATTGCTGTTTGCTGCCGCAGTATAGCCATCTAGGCGGGTAGACAGCCAAGAATAGCCCTTACAGTGCAATGTAAAGCATACAAGCATAAAGGACACATGACACTGCAGCACATGCAAGACAAGCAGCATATAGAGTCTGTGCTTTAGCACCCCTGATCTTTTGCTGCTGTTTCTAGGTCTGCATCCTGAATAGCGACCGTACAAAAGTACAACAGGACACTTCGGCATTAGTGGGTCAGCACTTTAGTTGCCGCTTACCGCCCGCACAAAAGCGGGTGTGTGGCGCCGGAATCCTGTGCTGGTAGCTCAGCGCTTGTCTCCGTTTTCCCGCTCTGCGTGCCGGAATGGCTGCCGGCGTCCAGAGGAGAGGGGCGGGCCGAGGGCGTGCCCGAGACAAGAGCGGGAACCCGGCGCCCACTGTGTCTAGTGAAGGGGGCTGGAGAATGCAAATAAGGCTCCAGCCCTCGGCGCTACTATAGAACAGCGTCTCTCCCTTTCCCTGAGTGACAGGGTGGGGGCGGGAACGAAGCGGCGCTAGACCGCAAAAGCCGGGGACTAAAGTTAGAAGCGCCGCCGCCGTAAAAGCGCGGTCGGCGCGTCCCCGGCGCACTACAAGTCGCAGCTGCGCCGCCGCTCCAGGGGCGGTCGGCGCGGCGGTCCCCACACGTAAAGTCCCCCAGTAATCTGCAGGGACTATAAGCCCAGCGCACAGCGCTACAGTCCCCGGCGCACTAGCACACCCAGCAAGCCTGGAGTGTGCGTGGCCTGCCATACGGGGACACAGAGTACCTGAAAGTTGCAGGGCCTTGTCCCTGAACGGCACTCCCGCTCCACATCCAGCAGGTTCTATGGGTCTGTGGATGGAGCCCGGCCTCAGGGCTTGGTGGCCGGAAAGATCCCACTCCCTCAGAGCCCCTCAGGGGGATGGGGAAGGAAAACAGCATGTGGGCTCCAGCCTCCGTACCAGCAATAGGTACCTCAACCTTACAAACCGCAAGTGGGGTGAGAAGGGAGCATGCTGGGGGCCCTAGTATGGGCCCTCTTTTCTTCCATCCGATATAGTCAGCAGCTACTGCTGACTAAACAGTGGAGCTTATGCATGGATGTGTGCCTCCTTCGCACAAAGCTTGAAAACTGAGCAGCCCGTGATCCCACGGGGGGTGTATAGCCAGAAGGGGAGGGGCCTTACACTTTTTAGTGTAATGCTTTGTGTGGCCTCCGGAGGCAGTAGCTATACACCCAATCGTCTGGGTCTCCCAATAGAGCGCCGAAGAAAAATGCATACAAAATGCAACCAAAAAGCAGTGGAAACGCACAGCTAACATTTTGGTTGCATTTTGGACATACCTTATTCATTTCAATGGGTGACAAAACATGACCAAAACGCAAAAAGAATGAACATGCTGCTTTTTTTGGTCAAAGATTTTGAGAAATATATGTCAAAATAAACGCTGACAAAAAGAATGCAACGTGCAGATGGAAATTCTGATTTCTCATAGCCTTTGCTGGGGAAGCAAAACGCATGCAGTTTGTCAAATAACACAATGCAGTTTAAAACGCAACCAATACATAAGAAAATAATGCAACATGCGGACATAGCCTTAGTCAGATAGTGCCAGAGATGGTGTGAAGAAGCAGCTGAGTGGTGCAGCGGTAGAGAAACAGGCAGAAGCATTGGGCAGGAGGAAATCAGAAGCTGGTGAACTGAAGCATTATGTTACAGAGAGGTAGCCTGGAAGTAGAGAGTGAACTAGAATAGCGCCAAGAAGGATAAAGTGAATAGTGCGGTTATTGTAAGGACCTTAGGGGTACTTTGCACGCTGCGACATCGCTAGCTAATGATAGCGATGCCGAGCGCGATAGTACCCGCCCCCGTCGCACCTGTGATATGTAGTGCGAGCTGCCGTAACGAACATTATCGCTACGGCAGCTTTACACTCACATACCTGGTCGGCGACGTCGCTGTGACTGCCGAGGAAACCCTCCTTTAAGGGGGAGGTGCTTTAGGCGTCACAGCGACGTCACAAAGCGGCCGGCCAATCAAAGCGGAGGGGCAGAGATGAGCAGGATGTAAACATCCCGCCCACCTCCTTCCTTCCACATAGCCAGTGGACGGCAGATGCAGGGAAGGAGATGTTTGTTGGTCCTGCAGCTTCACACACAGCGATGTGTGGCGCTGCAGGAATGACAAACAACATCTTACCTGCGGACGCACCGACATTATGGAAATGAACGACGTGACACAGATCAGCGATTTTTGACTGTTTCACGCTCGTTCATCTCCGCTCCTAGTATTTACACGTTGCGACGTCGCTACCGGATGTGCGTCACTTTTGTTTTGACCCCACCGATATCGCAGTAGCGTTGTCGCAACGTGCAAAGTACCTCTTAGTCTTCAGACAGTCACCGTCACTGCAGGATTGGGATCCTCGGATGCAACCCGGTAGAAGATAGCCTTTCAGAGAACAGTGAAGTGTAGAGAAGAAACTCTCATGCCGGTGAGACCCTGAGAACAGCCGTGATGGGGAGAGCCATGTTGAACTGTGAAACAATGCCTGTGAAATATGGGTGCCTCTCCTATGGGGAAGATTGGTGTTTCCAAGACACTGGTGACAGTAAAGACAAAGTGTTTTATAGCTGGCCCAAGTGTGGACTTTATTCTTATGGGAGTGAATCTGCAGCATGTTCCTTGGAGCAGCAGCAGCAGCGGACTGACAGCCCAGAAGTACCCGGTTACTCAGGTATCGCACCACAGCACCAACCCAAACACACACTGCAAACCCCTTTTCTGTAGCGTGTCAGGCGGGTGCTGGACTATGTCCCTCACCCCCGGCT
This sequence comes from Anomaloglossus baeobatrachus, assembly GCF_048569485.1. Taxonomy (NCBI): domain Eukaryota; kingdom Metazoa; phylum Chordata; class Amphibia; order Anura; family Aromobatidae; genus Anomaloglossus; species Anomaloglossus baeobatrachus. The sequence continues at coordinate 46,243 of NW_027442097.1, read as the reverse complement.
ACCAATCACAAGAGAATTGAGATAAGGCAGATGAGACTAGTCAGCAAGGAACGACTTGAGGAACCTGGAAATGGTGACAACATGCACAGTCACATCATCACTCACATACGGCCAGACTATCTATACAGACAACCCCTTTTACACAAATACATTGGTTGCTATTTATTGATTTCTTACCTCCTGTCTGCTCTCGCCATCTTTTCCGGCTTTTATTTTCTTCTTCATACCTAAAAATTAAAGTGGACATAGATATTGATGAGATACAATCTTTACATTCGGCCTCATTTACATTTCTGTTCCTGTTTTACGTCGCCCAACCTGAAGTTGCTGAGACACTGCAATATTGGATGGAAGGGCTCACGCCACCGGATTAGCTGGACGAGTGCTAGCGGATTTTTTATTGAATAGCACTCGGCCCAACGTTTTTCAGAGGGCCAGTGCTGAGGCCCAATTTGTTGTTTTACTGACAGAACCTCTTGGTGCCGGCTACAATTTGCCATTCAATCGGATAAGACTCATTCAGGTCTATGGTGCGAGGGACACATTGCCATCCGAGGGCGGTCAGATTTCTCCATCTTCTCCTCAGTGAGGTCATAAGCATCATTTACATCTGCTTTACAACAGCAGCAGTTTTGGAACAATTTGCTTCTCAGTAATCTAGATGGGTTAAAAGTTTCTCAAACTAATTTTTTGTTTAGGGACCACTTCACATTTGGAGTGACTTTAAGGGGCCAATGTGACAGAAAATACTTAAACGTGACAGCTTTAAAAAACTGCACCCCTCAAAGTAGTCAAAACCAAATCCAAGAAGCTTATTTACCCTTTAGATGCTTCACACTAATTAAAGCAATTTTGAACATTAAATTAACATTTTAATTTTTCACACAAAAATGTGTTTATTTAGCAAAAAATTGTTCCATTTCACAAGGGTTACAGGAGAAATAATATGGAGCATAGAATTCTGTCCTATTTCTCCTGAGTATGTTGATACTGCATATTTAGTGGAAAAACGATGTGCGAGCGCAAGGTGGGGTCTGGAAGGGACGGAGCGGAATTTGCTATCTATTCCAGAGAGCATGCTGCATTTGTAGAGCCCCTGATGTGCAAACAGTGAAGACTCCCACAAGTGACCCCATTTTGGAAACTAAACCCCTCAAGGAATTCATCTAGATACGTGGTGCGCACCATAAATCCCCAGATGCTTCACAAAGTTTTATAACATTGAGCCATGAAAATAAAAACACACATTGACATACAAATTTTGCTTTAGTTCCAATTTTCTCATTTTCACAAGGGTATTGGCAGAAATTACACAACACATTTTGGGGTCCATTTTTATTTCTGAGGACAGACACATACCTCCAAACTTTCCAAGAAAGGAAAGAGGGCCAAACTGTGTGTCACGCTATGTGTGCGCCACGGCGATTTTAGGCCACGCCCCTAACCATACCCATTTCACAACTAGTCACGCCCATAACCACTCCCCATCCACACCCATTCAGCACTGCCGATCACATTGTTTTATAAACAATAATTATAAACAGAAAAAATATAAAATATTCTTAATGCAAACTTGGTAGTATTTATTTTAAATTAGAATATTTTAAAGCAACAAAATTCTATTCTAAAGCAGATCTGACACCTTAATCTACAATAGGTAAAAGTTGCACATTACATATACTGTAAGATCTACTCTATTAGACAAATTATCTTTAATAACATTGTGCTTCTGGTTAACCCCTTTAACTCCCCCGGGAGTGCCGGTGTATTTGCAATGATGGTGCGTGAGGGAGTGCCGGTGTATGTGTAGTGATGGTGCGTGCAGGAGTGCCGGTGTATGTGCGGTCATGGTGCGTGCGGGAGTGCCGGTGTATGTACAGTGATGGTGCGTGCGGGAGTGCCGGAGTATTTGCAGTGATGGTGCGTGCGGGAGGGCCGGTGTACGTGTAGTGACGGTGCGTGCGGGAGTGCCGGTGTATGTGTAGTGATGGTGCGTGCGGGAGTGCCGGTGTATGTGCGGGGATGGTGGGTGTGGGAGTGCCGGTGTATGTGCAGTGATGGTGCGTGCAGGAGTGCCGGTGTATTTGCGGTGATGGTGCGTGGGGGGGTGCCGGTGTATGTGCGGTGATGGTGCGTGCGGGAGTGCCGGTGAATGTGTAGTGATGGTGCGTGCGGGAGTGCCGGTGTATGTGTAGTGATGGTGCGTGCGGGAGTGCCGGTGTATGTGTAGTGATGGTGCGTGCGGGAGTGCCGGTGTATGTGTAGTGATGGTGCGTGCGGGAGTGCCGGTGTATGTACGGTGATGGTGCGTGGGGGGAGTGCCGGTGTATGTGCGGTGATGGTGAGTGGGGGGAGTGCCGGTGTATGTGCGGTGATGGTGAGTGGGGGGAGTGCCGGTGTATCTGTAGTGATGGTGCGTGCAGGAGTGCCACTGTATGTGCGGTGATGGTGCGTGCGGGAGTGCCGGTGTATGTGCAGTGATGGTGCGTGGCGGGAGTGCCGATGTATGTGCGGTGATGGTGCGTGGGGGGAGTGCCGGTGTATGTGTAGTGATGGTGCGTGCAGGAGTGCCGCTGTATGTGCGGTGATGGTGCGTGCGGGAGTGCCGGTGTATGTGCGGTGATGGTGCGTGCGGGAGTGCCGGTGTATGTGCGGAGATGGTGCGTGCGGGAGTGCCGGTGTATGTGCAGGGATGGTGCGTGCAGGAGTCCCGGTGTATGTGCGGTGATGGTGAGTGGGGGGAGTGCCGGTGTATGTGCGGTGATGGTGAGTGGGGGGAGTGCCGGTGTATCTGTAGTGATGGTGCGTGCAGGAGTGCCACTGTATGTGCGGTGATGGTGCGTGCGGGAGTGCCGGTGTATGTGCAGTGATGGTGCGTGGGGGGAGTGCCGATGTATGTGCGGTGATGGTGCGTGGGGGGAGTGCCGGTGTATGTGTAGTGATGGTGCGTGCAGGAGTGCCGCTGTATGTGCGGTGATGGTGCGTGCGGGAGTGCCGGTGTATGTGCGGTGATGGTGCGTGCGGGAGTGCCGGTGTATGTGCGGAGATGGTGCGTGCGGGAGTGCCGGTGTATGTGCAGGGATGGTGCGTGCGGGAGTGCCGGTGTATGTGCAGGGATGGTGCGTGCAGGAGTCCCGGTGTATGTGCAGTGATGGTGCGTGTCGGTGTATGTGTGGGGATGGTGGGTGGGGGGAGTGCCGGTGTATGTGCGGGGATGGTGGGTGGGGGGAGTGCCGGTGTATGTGCAGTGATGGTGCGTGTCGGTGTATGTGTGGGGATGGTGGGTGGGGGGAGTGCCGGTGTATGTGCGGGGATGGTGGGTGGGGGGAGTGCCGGTGTATGTGGGGGGATGGTGGGTGGGGGGAGTGCCGGTGTATGTGCGGGGATGGTGGGTGGGGGGAGTGCCGGTGTATGTGCGGGGATGGTGGGGTCTCTCTCTCTCAGCCTAAAAACAAAGAAAAAAAAAATGGGATCCGTCACCTCAGTTTTTACACAATCAGAGACGTATCCGTTGCACCAGGCACAAAGTGGATTGTCTTAAACCTTATCTCATGATTGTTACAATCAAAAGATACTCCGAGTGTATCAATGCACAATAAAGAATTCCATAAGCTTTTTTAGGATAAAACCCAAAACTTTATTAGGCAATCAAACATATAAATATTAAAATAAACAGGGAGACACACCTTGTTGAAGGACAGAAATATGCCACCGTTTTGAACACGCATCGGTATTTTCAGTCAGATAAAGCACAAGTATTGCAAATCGTTATTATTATTCTTTCATGTGTCAAACTATTAGTAGCAAGATATCATTATTTTAACCAAAATTATCAAGACATGAACATTGCAGGCAGCAATTCCACCCTTCGTTATTGCTATTCTGGCATAATAAACCTATATTCATATAGGTGCCTTGCCGTCAGCATGCTCAAGCCCTGTGCATACTATGCTCCACAATATGGATGTGTGTCAATAGCCGCATATACATACAATGCACCTATAGGCTCATAACAATCCCACAGATTGAACAAAATAGGTAAGTATATTATATTATATTTGGCCCATAAAAATAGATGAAATCAGGGCTTTTGTCTGTAAAGAGTATACATATACCGCCAATATCATAATCAAACTATATATAGTCATCACCATAAGACATGTGGGCAGACACATATATTATGAAAAGTAATTAACAGTCTTGACACACATCCAAGTTGTTCAATCATTCACAGATGAAAACGCTGCAATGTGCACAGTCAGAAGCACAAGTGGCAATGCTCTGAATAAAGGTGTTCATCTAGAAATGCACAGCATCACTATCGTATTCCACCACAGTGAGTGTGATTTGTTAATCACCAAGTGTGCAGGTATAGTTTGACACATGAAAGAATAATAATAACGATTTGCAATACTTGTGCTTTATCTGACTGAAAATACCGATGCGTGTTCAAAACGGTGGCATATTTCTGTCCTTCAACAAGGTGTGTCTCCCTGTTTATTTTAATATTTATATGTTTGATTGCCTAATAAAGTTTTGGGTTTTATCCTAAAAAAGCTTATGGAATTCTTTATTGTGCATTGATACACTCGGAGTATCTTTTGATTGTAACAATCATGAGATAAGGCTGAGGGGCACTTTGCACACTGCGACATCGCAGGTGCGATGTCGGTGGGGTCAAATTGAAAGTGACGCACATCCGGCATCGCATGCGACATCGCAGTGTGTAAAGCCTGGATGATACGATTAACGAGCGCAAAAGCGTCGTAATCGTATCATCGGTGCAGCGTCGGCGTAATCCATGATTACGCTGACGCGACGGTCCGATGTTGTTCTTCGCTCCTGCGGCAGCACACATCGCTGTGTGTGAAGCCGCAGGAGCGAGGAACATCTCCTACCGGCGTCACCGCGGCTTCCGTAGGATATGCGGAAGGAAGGAGGTGGGCAGGATGTTTACATCCCACTCATCTCCGCCCCTCCGCTCCGATTGGCCGCCTGCCGTGTGACGTCGCAGTGACGCCGCACGACCCGCCCCCTTAACAAGGAGGCGGGTCGCCGGCCACAGGGACGTCGCACGGCAGGTGAGTGTGTGTGTGAAGCTGGCGTAGCGATAATTTTCGCTACGCCAGCTATCACCACATATCGCTGCTGCGACGGGGGCGGGGACTATCGCACTCGGCATCGCAGCATCGGCCTGCGATGTCGCAGTGTGCAAAGTGCCCCTTAGATTGTGTAAGTGGAGTGATGCTCCTTGATGTAAAGGTCCAGTCACACTAAACAACTTACCAGCGATCCCAACAACGATAGGGATCGCTGGTAAGTTGCTAGGAGGTTGCTGGTGAGATGTCACACTAAGCGACGCTCCAGCGATCCCACCAGCAACCTGACCTGGCAGGGATCGCTGGAGCGTCGCTACACGAGTTGCTGGTGAGCTCACCAGCAACCAGTGACCAGCCCCCAGCGCCGCGTGGAAGATGCTGCGCTTGGTAACTAAGGTAAATATCGGGTAACCAACCCGATATTTACCTTGGTTATCAGCGCACTCAGCTACACGTGCAGAGAGCAGGGAGCAGCGCACACTGAGCGCTGGCTCCTTGCTCTCCTAGCTACAGCACACATCGGGTTAATTACCCGATGTGTGCTGCAGCTAAATGTGCACAGAGCAGGGAGCAGCGCACAATGCTTAGCGCTGGCTCCTTGCTCTCCTAGTTACAGCACACATCGGGTTAATTACCCGATGTGTGCTGCAGCTAAATGTGCACAGAGCAGGGAGCAGCGCACAATGCTTAGCGCTGGCTCCCTGCTCTCCTAGTTACAGCACACATCGGGTTAATTACCCGATGTGTGCTGCAGCTAAATGTGCACAGAGCAGGGAGCAGCGCACAATGCTTAGCGCTGGCTCCCTGCTCTCCTAGCTACAGTACACATCGGGTTAATTAACCCGATGTGTCCTGCAGCTACATGTGCACAGAGCAGGAGCCGGCAGCACAGGCAGTGAGAGCGGCGGAGGCTGGTAACAAAGGTAAATATCGGCTTCTTGGTTACCCGATGTTTACATTGGTTACCAGCCTCCGCAGAAGCCGGCTCCTGCTGCCTGCACATTTAGTTGTTGCTGTCTCGCTGTCATACACAGCGATCTGTGCTTCACAGCGGGACAGCAACAACTAAAAAATGGCCCAGGACATTCAGCAACAACCAACGACCTCACAGCAGGGGCCAGGTTGTTGCTGGATGTCACACACAGCAACATCGCTAGCAACGTCACAAAAGTTGTTCCTTAGCAGCGATGTTGCTAGCGATGTTGCTTAGTGTGACGGGGCCTTTAGTTGGGACAAGTTTGCTAATTAATAAACTGGATTGTGTCCGATTGCAAAAAACTGACACATCCGGTTTTTGCTCTGCGGCACAATACGGCGCTCTGCAGAAAAATGCAACGGGGTTTTTTTTTGCCGCCGGTTGCATTTTTTCCCGCATAGACTTGCATTAGCGCCGTATTGTGCCGCATGGCCTTGCATTGTGACCGTTTTTTGCCGGATGTGGCATATTTAGCCGATGCGTCGCCAGATGGAACGTTGCCTGGCACTTTTTTGTGTGGCGAAAAAAACGCATTTACAATGCATGCCTGTGGACGCCGGATGCGTTTTTTTTGCACTGCGCATGCTCAGTATCAAGCCGCATCCGTGAGAAACCGGAAGGGCCGCATGGAAAAACTTATGTAACGGATCCGTTTTTTCACCGCATCCGTTGCATAGGTTTTTGAGCTGGATTGAGCCGCACTGCTCAAACCGGCGCAGTGCAAAAAAACGCATCCGGCGTCCATAGGTCCGGGGAGGAGAAACCACCCCTCTTGATTTCCCCTCCTCCCCGAATCTAAGGTATTTGCAATGCAAAGTGATCGCAGCCACTGGGGCCGCGATCTCGCCATGACATACTGGATACGTCATGGGTCCTTAAGTACCAAGGAGCCATGACGTACCCAGTACGTCATAGGTCGCTTAGGGGTTAATGTGCCTTCCCGCACACACACACACATATACACACACACACACACACACCATTCTTCTCACCTGTCCCGCGCTCCCTCGGCTGCCTCATCTCTGCTTCGTGCGGCTCCCCAGGCCCGTGCCCCTGTAGCATCGCGGCCGGTGCAGGGGTCGCAGCCACTGTCAGTGACTTATGTCAGATGATTGTTTTGCCGGCGCGAGAGCGCAGAGTCCGTGACTCAGATATCAGCGCCGCCGGCAAAACACTCATCTAACAAAGCGCAGACAGTGACTGCGGCCCCTGCACCGGCCGCGATGCTACAGGGGCACGGGCCTGGGGGCCGCGTGTTTGAGACCGCTGATTTACACGATCACATCTAGTGACGGGACAGACAGCACGACACAGAACACATTACTCACCGCTCCGCTCCAGCAGGGGTCCACACCTCGCGCCACCAGAACTCCCGTCCTCTCTGCCCCCATGGCGGCCGATCTTCCTCATTTCTTTCTCCATAACGCTGTCTGGAAATCCCCTCTCCATCATATTACTCCTCCGATCCACGAACGATAAATTCTCCGATGAACGAACGATAACTCCTCAGATCCAAGAACGTAACTGCACAACACCGACTTCTCCTCGCTCCAACTACAACCCACAAGGGCCTATCAGTCAGCTCGGCCTTTATATAGGAGCTGCGGTTCGCGCCAACGGTGACCTCCAATCAGAAGCTGTTTGGCGAATGTCCCTGAACACGTCATGGGCCTGACAACAGGTTTAAAAAAAGGTCATAGAAAGTTCACAGCGTTAAAGGGGCCTCGCTGCAGCGAGTGTAATATGCAATATCTAGCTGTCTATTATCTATCTATCATCTATCTATCTATCTATCCCTCTTTTATCTATTATCTATCCCTCTATCTATCTATCATCTATCTATTATCTATCTTTCATCTATCTGAAGCGACCGATGGGAGGGCCGCGGGTGTGTGTGTATGCTCTATTCCAACAAAATCCCCATACTCAGATTTTACCGGTAGTAACATTTCTTTACTAGGAAACATGTTTATAATACAATCAACTGAGCTATCTGCACACATGGGTATAGGAAGCCCCTGGACTTTCACTCCTTCCGGGTATGCAGCAAGAAAAAAAAACAACAACAAAAAATGGCGGCAACTTTCCCTAACTTTCCCTACAAACACGTACCAGTCTATCCCGAAAGAAGATGTCGCTCCCACGTCGCAGGCCTGGGGTCTCGCGGTGATGGGTCCCGGTGCAGCGCTGGAGAGATGAAGCTCCTCGGTCTTTTCTTTTCTTTTATCTTCCCCAGCTGGTGACGGATTATAAGTAGTCTTTTGGTCCCGGAGCACGCCGGGCAGAAGAAGGCAGGTCACAGTCCCTGCAATTACACTCAGATGGCGGTGCTCGGTAGTCCGGTTAACTCCCTGAGGAAAACAAAGTTCTGCAGACTGGGAGTGACAGAAACTGCTTTCACCGGGTGATTTCTTCCTGACTTTTGCGGCAAAACGAGCCCTCTCTTCAGGGAGACCACACGCAGGACTCTCCTCACTGAGCTCCGGAGCTGAACAACCCTTTCCCGCGTCTTCTCTTCTGGTTTTTCACACACCAGCTCCTGTGGGGAATTTCCCAGCTCTGTGTTTGTCGTTGTACAGTACGCCGCTGCCCCCTTGTGGGCAATTGCTGGAACAGTATTCAAAGCCATTTCTACAGAAGGGATACAGTCGGACTTGTTGACCCCATTACATACCCCCCCACTTAAAGGTTGGCAGTCCCTGTCAACTACCGTCGGTTCCCAGGCAGCGATGACTGCAGACGTTACAGGGGTTGGTTGAGAAGTGGGCCATACGTACTGGTCCCTGTAAGACCGCCCGGGCGGGATCCCAGCAGTGGTGCGGTCAGTGCGCCTCAAGGGTCGGTTGTTCCCCTCCCTGTCACTGTCTCTACGCCCCACTCCAGTCAGCACCCCGGGGAAAGAACTGGGTTGTGTAGGGAGGTCACTGATCTCAGAGTCAAGGTGATCACTGTGCCGGGAAACGTCCGTGTCGTCAGTCGTGTTGGTAGTGTCATCCCCTCCGGGTACTGTGGTAGGGGAGTCAGGCTGGGATCGGCAGGGCCGCAACATATTTCGGTGCACAGTGCGGATGCTGTGATTGTCTTCACCCCGCACTCGGTATACATGCCCGTTGGGGTAGGGGCGTTCGATTACCCGGTAAACCTCAGTCTCCCACTTGGCTCGAAGTTTCCCTTGGGGCTTCTTGATACGGAGCAGGACTGGCTGTCCCAACTTCAAGGGTTGTTCTTGCACGGGGAGTGGATCAGCATGTATCTGGCCCCGGATTTGTTTGCTCACCAGTCGGTGTACCGTCTCCATCTTCTGTCGGTGAGCATTTAGCCAGGAGGGGTAGTTATGGCAGACGTCAACTCCAGGGCGAAATAGGTTCAGGTCATGGACCCCTTTTCCGGGGCGACCAAAGAGAAGGGTGTGTGGAGTGTAGCCAGTCACAGAGTGGACCTGGTTGTTATAGGCCCATACTAAATCAGGAAGGAATTGAGGCCATTGGTCTTTCTTATCATCGGCCAAGGTGCGGATCAGCTGGAGTAGGGTCCGGTTGAAGCGTTCACATGCACCGTTCCCTTGTGGGTGATAAGGAGTGGTCCTCGACTTCTGGATCCCATACATCTGGTGCAGCTCTTCGATGACTCGGCCCTCGAAACAAGCCCCCTGGTCGGAGTGCAACCTCTCCGGGCACCCGTAGACATGGATGAACTGTCGACAGATGGCCCGAGCAGCCGATTCAGCCGTCTGGTCTTTGGTAGCGACAGCGACAGCGAATTTTGTGAAGTGATCCACCATGACTAAACAATACTGATAGCCACTGCTCGCCGTCCCAACCAGCAGATAATCCACCATCAACAGCTCAAGGGGTCTGGATGTTTTAATTGTCTGAACAGGTGCACGCTGCTCAGAGGACTTGTGTAGTTCACAGGTGCGACAGGTCTGGCAGACGTCTTCAACCAGCTTGCGAAGCCCCGGACAATAGATGGACTGTTGAACCCACCGAAAAGTCTTGTCCATTCCGAAGTGTCCATTCCTTTTGTGGGCCTGGACCACCATCTCACGGGCCAATTGTTCAGGCACTACAACTTGTGCGCATTCTTCCAGCATGTGTGACAAGAGAACCTTCCGGTATAGCACTCCTTCTCTCAGAATCAGCCGGTCCCACTGGCTGAGCAGGGTCAAGGTCCCGGTAGACAGTTGCGCCCGTATATCGGCGGGAGGCTTCTGCTGTCGTTTCACCCATTGTTTGAGTAGAGCCCAATCGGGGTTCTGGTCCTGAATCCTGCACCACTCCTGGGGTGGCAAGGCGACTCCCACCGGAGTTCCAGCTTCGCCCACAACGAGCTGGCGGTGATCCACCATCTGTTGGGCGAGCTTTGCAAAGTCAGGTGTCTCGTCCCCTTCTAATTCTTCATCCCGGTCTCGGTTGAGTAAGGGGTATGACACTCTAGACAGGCTGTCCGCATTTTGGTTCTCAGCGCCAGCCCGATACTTGATCTTGTAATTGAACTTGGAGAGCCGAGCCATCCAACGCTGCTCCATGACTCCGAGCTTCGCATTTTCTAGATGGGCCAATGGGTTGTTATCGGTCAGGACTAGTACTTCGGTCCCCGTGAGATACCCTGCAAATTTCTCCGCCATAGCCCACGTTAGGGCCAACAGCTCCAGCCGGAACGAGCTATAATTGGTGGGGTTCTTCTCGCCCTCATGTAGGGACCGACTGGCATAGGCTATGACCCGTTCCTTGCCGTCTTGGACCTGTGAAAGTACTGCCCCTAGACCCTGTAAACTGGCATCGGTGTGTAGTTGGAAGGGCAGGTTGTAGTCCGCATATGCCAGGATGGGGGGAGACGTTAAGGCACCCTTTAGGGCTTGGAAGGAGTCTTCCTGGCTGGGTCCCCAGCGGATGAGTCGTCCTCTGGGGCTGTTGGTGGTCCCTCGAAGCAGATCCTGCAAGGGTGCAGCAAGCCGGGCGAAGTTTTTGACGAACCGGCGGTAGTAGCCGGCCAACCCCAGGAAAGCCCTGACCTCCTTGACGTTTGTGGGCTGCGGCCAATCCCGTACGGCGGCTATCTTCTCTGAAGATGGCTGGACGCCTTCGGCTGAGATCCGGTGACCCAGGTAATTGATCTCGGGCTGCAGAAGACGGCACTTGTTGGGTTTCAACTTCAGGCCATGTTCCCTCAACCTACTGAACACACGGCCCAGCTGCTGCAGGTGTTCTTCAAATGTGGCCGAATAGACTACAATGTCGTCCAGATAGATGAGGGTGAAGTCGAAGTTGAAGTCTCCCAAGCAGCGCTCCATCAGCCGCTGGAAAGTCCCCGGCGCGTTGTTCAGACCAAAGGGCATCCGGTCAAACTCGTACAGGCCCATGGGTAAGATGAAAGCAGTCTTCTCTCTATCTTTCTCATGCATAGGTACCTGCCAATATCCGCTGGCCAGATCCAACGAGGAGAAGTATTTGGCTTTCTTCAGGGCTGTCAGGGATTCTTCGATCCTTGGCAGAGGGTACGAGTCCCGGATGGTGCAAGCATTCAAACGGCGGTAGTCCACACAGAATCTCAGGGATCCGTCCTTCTTCTTGACTAACACTACCGGCGCCGCCCAGGGGCTCTGGCTTTCCCGTACCACTCCCGCGTGTAGCATGGAATTCAGGAGATTTTTCACTTCTTGGTATTGCTGGGGAGGAATTTGGCGGTACCTTTCACGGATAGGAGCAGTGTCACCGGTGGGGATCTCGTGTTTGATACTGGTGGTGCACCCAAAATCGGTGTCGTGCCGGGCAAAGGACGCCTGATGCTCTTGGAGTAGCTCTTCCACCTGAGACACCTCCCGTTTGGAGTATTGGGATACGTCCAACTGACACTTCTCTCGGAGTTCTCGCCCCACGTTGGTGTCACCCGCGACAGCGGCCATGGTAGAGACCGTCACTGTCCAATCTCCCTCTGTAGACGGTACAAACTGGAGGGGGCTCATAGGGTTCACCTCTTCGGTTAGAGCGTAGACTCGGCCGAGCTGTGTCCCGGCTTCTAGGTCAACGCTCACATTAGCCGTGTTGCCCAGCCTGACAGGAATTCTTCCCTTTCTCACTACTGCTAGAGTTCGAGCGACTAGTGGGTTCAGCTTCCCCTCCCTCGGGGAGCGCGGCTCAATCAGCACCTCCACGCCTTCAAACTGTCTCATGGTGCCAAGGGGTAGTGAGATAACTGTCTCCTTTCCAGCTGGTAAGGTGATCCTAGTATGGCGGGGTACGGTGACCGTGGCCAGCGGCAGCTGTTCTTCGGTCATTCGCTGGAGGTTGCAGGTCCGGACCACTTGTTGAAAGGCACGGCGGGTGGCCTTATGTGCGGTCACTCCTTGCCAGTACTTGGGCCCCTTCTTGGTAAACAGCACCAGATTCAGGTCCTTCAAGATGTTCATCCCAATAATCATGGGCGTTTCTGGTTCAAAGCCTTCCCTGACCACAATTATCCCTCTCTTCCCGAGATCTTGGCCACAGATTTCGGTGTTCATCCAGGCAACTCCCGACACCGGAATGGGTAGATTATTGGCTGCTTTGATCTTGATGGCGGTATCAGGGTCATAGGCAACTCGCGGTTTTAGACATTCTTCGTAGAACTGCTCGGAGATAGTGGATACCTGAGACCCAGTATCCATTAACCCTTGTACGGCGATCCCTTCCAGTAATACTTCTAGGGTGGGGCTATTTGATGCAAGTTTGTTCCGTGGCTGGCTCTGTTTTCCTACACCCCTCTCTTTGGCATCCCCTGTCGAGTGAGCCTCTTTGACAGGGGCGTCTAGTTTAAAGGCGGCCTCTGTTGTGGGACCTGACTTGCTGGTTCTGGTAGATCGGACTGTGGAGGAGCTTGAAAGTTCTGAGGGCAACGGTTGGCTCTATGGCGGGGATCGCCGCATGTCCAGCATCTTCCCATCCGCCGGCTGGGTTGTTGTCTCGCTTGCCGGCCCGCCTGTTGATCTAAGGTGAGCTGTAACACCTGTTTCTGCAACTCTGCCACCATCTGTTTCAGTTCCTCCGTGTTGCTGTTCGGCGTCCCGATATCAGATATGGACCTGCAAGCCGCGGTATATGTCTGTGTCTCCACGACAGGCCCCCTTGAACGTTCTATAGCTTCTTGTTTGACCTCAGCGAACGTAAAGGCCGGATTTATCCGGAGTAGATCTTGCAATGAGCGGTTAAGGTACGGGTCTCTCAATCCGGTCACAAACTGATCTCTCAACACCAGGTCACGGGTACCCGTACTAGCTATCTGTTCTTCTTTTCTACAGGCTTGTTCTAGTAGCACTTGAAGGGCATTGGCATATTGAGGGATGTCCTCCGACTCGAGTTGCGTCCGCCGGAAAAACATATAGCGCAATGTTCCCGCATATGTGGTCGGTCCATAGGTGTTCTCCAGCACCCGCACTAAGTCATCCAACGTACGCTGGCCCCTAACCGTCTCCAGCCTGACTGTCGTCCACGCTTCCCCTTCTAGTGTTAGCATGGCCATTTCTGCTAAGGTCTTAGGGTCAGTGTTATACATTTCCCCCACTATCTTAAGTTGTTCAGTCCATTCCGTTACAGGATAGTTCCGTCCGTCAAACTTCCTCACCTGATTGACAATAGACGGCGGGGGAGCTGTCTGGTTATAAGTTACTACCGGGGGATGATTTTGTTGGTCACACATCCTGCCGACTACGCCACATGAAGCGACCGATGGGAGGGCCGCGGGTGTGTGTGTATGCTCTATTCCAACAAAATCCCCATACTCAGATTTTACCGGTAGTAACATTTCTTTACTAGGAAACATGTTTATAATACAATCAACTGAGCTATCTGCACACATGGGTATAGGAAGCCCCTGGACTTTCACTCCTTCCGGGTATGCAGCAAGAAAAAAAAACAACAACAAAAAATGGCGGCAACTTTCCCTAACTTTCCCTACAAACACGTACCAGTCTATCCCGAAAGAAGATGTCGCTCCCACGTCGCAGGCCTGGGGTCTCGCGGTGATGGGTCCCGGTGCAGCGCTGGAGAGATGAAGCTCCTCGGTCTTTTCTTTTCTTTTATCTTCCCCAGCTGGTGACGGATTATAAGTAGTCTTTTGGTCCCGGAGCACGCCGGGCAGAAGAAGGCAGGTCACAGTCCCTGCAATTACACTCAGATGGCGGTGCTCGGTAGTCCGGTTAACTCCCTGAGGAAAACAAAGTTCTGCAGACTGGGAGTGACAGAAACTGCTTTCACCGGGTGATTTCTTCCTGACTTTTGCGGCAAAACGAGCCCTCTCTTCAGGGAGACCACACGCAGGACTCTCCTCACTGAGCTCCGGAGCTGAACAACCCTTTCCCGCGTCTTCTCTTCTGGTTTTTCACACACCAGCTCCTGTGGGGAATTTCCCAGCTCTGTGTTTGTCGTTGTACAGTACGCCGCTGCCCCCTTGTGGGCAATTGCTGGAACAGTATTCAAAGCCATTTCTACAGAAGGGATACAGTCGGACTTGTTGACCCCATTACATATCTATTATCTATCTATCTATTAGATATCCCTCTATCTATCCCTCTATCTATCTATCTCTCTATCTATTATCTATCTTTCATCTATCTTTCTATTATCTATCTATCTATTAGATATCCCTCTATCTATCCCTCTATCTATCTATCTCTCTATCTATTATCTATCTTTCATCTATCTATCTATTATCTATCTATCTATCTATCCCTCTATCTATCTACCTATCTATCTACCCCTCTATCTGTCTTTTGGTTTTTTAATGTTGAATTAATAAAATTATGTATTTTATCATTGTCTATAGCTATTCTGTGTGAATCGGGTTGTTTTTTTTAGATACATAATAGAAAACAGATAATAGAGAGATAGATAACAGAAAGAACATATAGAATAGATAATAAGAAAGAACATATAGAATAGATAGAAATAAATAACAGAATAGCTTAATAGCTTAAGGGATAGCTATTTTGGCCAGCTGTTTTTTTTTTTTGTTTTTTTTTGTAATTTAGTTAAAAAAATGACGTGGGGTCCCCCCCATTTTTCATGTCCAGCACAAGAACAGCAGCTGCTGCGTTTTGCAACCATGAGCTGTTTGGAAAACCTTGGTTAGGAAAAATATAGATCCCTCACTTTTTTTTTTTTTTAATTATTTGATTTATTTTTTTTTAAAAAATGATGTGGGGTCACCCCCATTTTTCTAAAACCAGCCAAGGAGCAGCAGACAACTGGGGGCTAATATTATTAGGGTAGAAAGGGTCATAGTTATTTGGCCCCTTTCCAGCCTAACAATAGCAGCCCACAGCCACCCCAGAAGTGGCGCTTCCATGAGATGCACCAATTCTGGAGCTGGACTTGGCTCTTCCGTTGCCCTGGTGCGGTGGCTATCAAGGTAATAAGGAGTTAATGGCAGCCCACAGCAGCCACTGGATTAGTGATGGCAGTCGGCTATGAGACCCCGCCCCATCACTAATCTGTAAGTGAAAGTAAATAAACACAAACAGCCCAAAAAAATCCTTTATTTGAAAGAAAAGACAAAAAAGCGCCCTCTTTAACCACTTTATTAACCCCCCAAACAACTCTCCAGGTCTGACGTAATCCACAAGAGGTCTCACAATGCTTCCAGTGCTGCTACATCTGATGCTCACAGCGAGCGCCATGCAACATGACTGCCCGCTGTGAGCTCCACTCAGCAAGTGAAGTGAGCCGCATGATCAGCGGTGACTTCACTCAGGTTACCCACGTCCGCAGCTGGAGTCCTCCACCTATGATAGCAAATCACCCAAGTTATTGAAGTGAGCAGCGCAATCACTGGGACGTCACTCAAGTGATTTGCTGTCACAGGTTTAGGCTGTGGCCATGCTGTTGCCACAGCTAACATGAGTGACGTCACCGCTGAGTGCATGGCTCACTTCAGTTGCAGACTGAACTTCACAGCAGGCAGTCCTGTTGTATGGCACTCGCTGTGAGCTTCAGATATGTACTAGTGCTGAAATCGTCATAGGACCTTGTGTGGATTACGTCGGACCTGGAGGGTTGTGTTGGGGTTAATAAAGTGGTGAAAGAGAGTGGTGTTTTGTCTTTTATTCCAAATAAAGCATTATTTCGTTGTTTATGTTTATTTCATTTCAGTTACAGATTAGTGATGCAGGGTGTCTTGGGTAGGCGCCTTCCGTGACTAATCTAGGACTTCGTGGCAGCTATGGGCTGCATTAACTCCTTATTACTCTGATTGCCACCGCATCAGGAAAATCGGGATGAGCCAGGTAAAGTCCCATGACTCTCGCATCTAATGGATGCGGCAATTCCGGGCGGCTACTGGCTGATATTTTTAGGCTGGGGGCTCCCAATAATGTGGGTCTCCCCAGCCTGAGAATACCAGCCCTCAGCTGTGAGGCTTTATCTTGGCTGATATCAAATTTGGGGGGACCAAATGCCGTTTTTTTAAATTATTTATTTATTGTACTGTGTGATATAGACCCGCCCACTGGCGTCTGTGATTGGTTGCAGTCAGACAACTGTCACTCAGCTTGGAAGTGCATCTCACTGCAACCAGTCACAGCCACCAGTGGGCGGGGGAAGCAGTGCATATTCAATGAAGGTAATGAGCTGCCCGGGAAGTGAATGACCAGCCATGGGAGCAGTGTGATAGTCGCATCGGTGATTTGGTAAGTGTGAATTGCTTGTTCCCACCCCTTTGCCCCAAATTCTGGACCCCATTGACTTTATGGGAATTGACATCTAGCCACATACCAGAGATCAATCCCCTACCGACCTCGAGTCAGTGGGGGATTATTCTGCCAGTCCTCTGAAACGCAGGGACAAGATGCAAAAAGAATTGACATGCTGCATCTTGGCTGCGTCTTCAAAAACGTAGCTAAGATGCAGTCAAAAAAAGATGCACTGTGCAGACAGCAAAATAGAAATCTCATAGACTTTGCTGGGAGAAGGAAATGCATGCATTTAGGTGCATCTTTGTGACGTCAAAAATGCACGAAAAATGCAGTAAAAGATGCAGCGTGTGAATATAGCCTTATCCTCCAGTCACTTCCAGAGCTGCAGTCACTATTCTACAGTTGCGTTTTTTTCTTGTGTATTGGTTGCTTTTTAAACTGCACTGTGTCAGTGACAAACTGCATGCTTTTGCTTCCCCAGAAAAGTCTATGAGAAATCAGAATTTCCATGCGCATGTTGCTTTTTTTTAGGCATTGTTTTGTTTGTCAAATATTTGTCAAAATCTTTGCCTAAAAAAAGCAGCATGTCACTTCTTTATTGCGTTTTGGTCACATTTTGTCACCCATTTAAATGAATGAGGTGTGTCAAAATGCAACCAAAATGTTAGTTGTGCGTTTGCACCACGTTTTGGTTGATTTTTGGATGCATTTTTGTCAACCAAAACGTAGGTCACCAACTTTTCTCCATTCTCACTCTCTCTCTCTCTGTCTCTCTTTGCCTCATACTCACCAATCACCAGCACAACGTTTACACTGCTCCCATGGCCTCTCCTGCTACTGAATGTGGCGGCTTCTCATTAGCCTCATTTCGTATTCACTGCACCAGCTCATTAGGCTTATTTCATATTCACTGCTTCCCTGCCCACCAGCACCTATGATTGGTTGCAGTCAGAAGCACCCCCACGCTGAGTGACAACTGCCTGACTGCAACCAATCACAACCGCTGGTTGGCGGGTCTATATCCTACAGTAAAATAAATAATTTAAAAAAAACGGCCTGCGTTCCCCCTTAATTTTGATACCCAGCCAAGATAAAGCCTCACAGCTGGGGGCTGGTATTCTCAGGCTGGAGAGACCCACGTTATTGGAAGCCCCCCAGCCTAATAATATCAGCCAGCAGCCACTCGGAATTGCCGCATCCATTAGATGTGACAGTCCCTGGACTTTACCGGGCTCATCCCGAATGCTCGTGTGGTGGCAATCGAGGTAATAAGAAGTTAATAGCAGCCCATAGCTGCCGTTAAGTCCTAGCTTAGTTATGGCAGGCGTCTATGAGACACCCCCTCATTACTAAGCTGTAAGTGAAAGTAAATAAATACGACCACCAAAAATTCCTTTATTTGAAATAAAAGACAAAAAAAGCCACCCTTTTTCACCACTTTTAAACCTCCCAAACACCCCTCTAGGTCCGATGTAATCCACACAAGATCCCACGACACTTCCACTTCTGCTTCATCTGTCACTCACAGCGAGCACCATAGAACAAAACTGCTCACTGCGGGCTCCATCCAGCAACTGAAGTGAGTCGCTCTATCAGCGGTGACGTCACTCAGGTTACCCGCGGCCACGGCTGGAGTCCTCCTGTGACATCAAATCAACCGAGTGACTGAAGTGAGCAGCGCAATCTGCTGTGCTGTCACTCTGGTGATTTCCGATCACAGCTGGAGTTCTTCACCTGTGACCGCAAATCAGGTCACAACACAGAGACAGCCGCACTATGTGAATGAACTCGGGTGAACCTCTGACGTCACAGCTGCGGGCCCCGCACTACTCCCTGTGTCGCAGCACTGATGTCAGAGCTCATTCTCATCGCGCCACTGTTTGCTGTTAGCAGGCTATGGTGCTCGCTGTAACAGGACAGGGATGTAGCAGTGCTGGAAACATCGTGGGACCTCGTGTGGATTACGTCGGCCTGGAGGGGTGTTTGGGAGGTTAATAAAGTGGTGAAAAAGGGCGCTTTTTGGTCTTTTATTTCAAATAAAGGATTTTGGGGTGTTTGTGTTTATTTATTATTATTATTATTATTATTATTATTATTATTATTTATTACTATAGCGCCATTTATTCCATGGCGCTTTACATGTGAAAGGGGTATACAAAATAGGGACAAGTACAATAATCATAAACAATACAAGGCACAGACTGGTACAGGAGGATGGAGGTCCCTGCCCGCAAGGGCTCACAGTCTACAAGGGATGGGTGAGGATACAGTAGGTGAGGGTAGAGCTGGTCGTGTGGCGCTGTATGAGACTGAGGGTTACGGCAGGTTGTAGGCTTGTCAGAAGAGGTGGGTCTTCAGGTTTCTTTTGAAGCTTGTCAAGGTAGGCGAGAGTCTGATATGTTGTGGCAGAGCATTCCAGAGTATGGGGAATGCACGTGAGAAATCTTG
This sequence comes from Anomaloglossus baeobatrachus, assembly GCF_048569485.1. Lineage (NCBI taxonomy): Eukaryota > Metazoa > Chordata > Amphibia > Anura > Aromobatidae > Anomaloglossus > Anomaloglossus baeobatrachus. The sequence continues at coordinate 27,054 of NW_027442097.1, read as the reverse complement.
GATGCGATGGTGGGAAGAGGAGATGAGAGGGGAGTAGAGAAGGAGATCTTGTGAGGATCGAAGGTTACGTGTAGGTCGGGGAGTAGCGGGGGGACAGGTGGATTAGTCGGGAGTCATAGTTTAGAATAGATTTTAGGGGTGCAAGACTGTTAGAGGGGAGGAGACAGAGCAGGAGGTTGCAATAATCCAGGCGGGAGAAAATAAGGGCATGCACTAGGGTTTTTGCAGCTTCATGGGTAAGGAATGCACGGATCACGGAAATGTTTTTGAGTTGGAGGTGGCAGGAGATGGAGAGGGCTTGGACGTGTGGCTTGAAAGAGAGAGCAGAGTCTAGAGTTACTCCTAAGCAGCGAGCACGTGGGACTGGGGAAAGTGAGCAGCCATTGACATTGATGGATGCATCAGGTGGGGGGAGGAGGAAAGATAATGAGTTCCGTTTTGTCTATGTTCAGTTTTAGGAATCGAGCAGAGAAAAATGATGAAATAGCAGACAGACATTGTGGGATTCTGGTTAGTAGGGAGGTGATGTCAGGTCCAGAGAGGTAGATCTGCGTATCATCAGCGTAGAGGTGATACTGAAAGCCATGGGACTCTATGAGTTGTCCCAGGCTGAAGGTGTAGATGGAGAACAGCAGGGGTCCTAGAACTGAACCTTGGGGGACCCCAACAGATAGGGGGCGGGATGAGGAAGTGGTATGAGAGTGGGAGATGCTGAAAGTTCAGTCGGTTAAGTATGAGGAGATCCAGGATAGGGCCAAGTCTGTGATGCCCAGAGATGAGAGAATTTGTAGTAGAAGGGAATAGTCTACTGTGTCAAAGGTAGAGGACAGGTCCAGGAGGAGGAGGACAGAGGAGTGTCACTTGGCTTTGGTCATTAGTGACTTTAGTTAGGGCAGTTTTAGTGGAATGATGCGGTCGGAAGCCAGATTGTAGCTGATCAAAGAGGGAGCAGGAAGCGAGGTATGAGGTAAATTCAAGATGGACCTGCTGTTCCAGTAGTTTTGAGGCATAGGGGAGAAGTGATATGGAGCTATAGTTTGACACAGAGGAAGGGTCAAGGGAGGGCTTTTTGAGGATGGGTGTAATGGAGGCATGTTTAAAGCATGAAGGGAATACACCAGTTGTTAGTGATAGGTTGAAGAGATGGGTTACGGTTGGGATGGAGACTGTGATGAGATTGGGGATGAGGTGGGATGGGAGTGGATCAAGCGGACAGGTGGTGAGATGTGATCTTCAGAGTCTAGTGGAAAGATGATCTTCTGTCATGGTGGAGAAGCTGGATTTGGAGGAAGAAGGCAGAGTAGTTGTGAGGAGGGGCTGTGGTGGGCCAAAGCTTTCTCTGATAATTGTCAATATGCTTGAAGAAAGAGGCAAAGTTTTCAGCTGAGATGAGAGGAGAGGGAGGTTGTGGCGGGGGATGGAGGAGAGAGTTAAAAGGGTTGTGAGATAGAGAGGATATGAGAGATGAGAAGTAGGTTTGTTTTGCAGTAGTGAGTGCAGACTTGAAAGTGGTGAGGGCTGTTTGTATGTGACAAAGTGCTCAGCGGAATGAGACCTCTTCCATCTGTGCTCAGCGATTCTGGAAGCCCGTCTCAATTCTTTTGTCTGACTCGTGTGCCACGGTTGCCTGTTGATTGTACAGGTTTTGGTGTGTGTGAGGGGGCGGCCAATTCAAGAGCTGCAGAGATGGTGGTGTTATATAAAGTGGCAGCAGCATCTGCATCTTGTAGAGAAGCAATGTCTGCAAGAGGGAGAAGGGACTGAGAAAGGGAGTGTAAATCAAAGTGTTTGATATTTCTACGAGGGTGTGAAAGTTTGTGGAGGGGGGTTGCGTACTTGGAGCATTTGCTAGCGATGTCCAGCGCGCTAGCACCCGCCCCCGTCGCACGGCCAATATGTGGTGATAGCTGCCGTAGAGGACATTATCGCTACAGCAGCGTCACACGCACATACCTGCTCTACGATGTCACTGTGACCAGCGAACTGCCTCCTTTCTAAGGGGGCGGTTCGTTCAGCGTCACAGCGACGTCACAGCAGCGTCACTGAACCGCCGCCCAATAGAAAAGGAGGGGAGGAGATGAGCGGCCGGAACATGCCGCCCACCTCCTTCCTTCCTCCTTTTCCGGTGGACGGAGGTAAGGAGATGTTTGCCGTTCCAGCGGCGTCACACATAGCGATGTGTGCTGCCGCAAGAACAACAAAGAACATCGTACCTGCAGCAGCACTGATATTATGGAAATGAACGACGTGTCAACGAGCAACGATTTTGCACTTTTTGCATTCGTTGATCGTCGCTCATTTGTTTTACATGCTGCGATATCGCTACCGGCGCCGGATGTGCGTCACTAACGATGGGACCCGACGATATATCGGCAGCGATGTCGCAGCGTGTAAAGTACCCCTTAGAGAGGTTAGATAGGGAACAGAGGCGAGTGAAGATTAGGTCGAGTGTGTGGCCATCTTTGTGAGTAGCTGCAGAGGAACGTTGGGTGAGGCCGAAGGAGGAAGTAAGTGTTAGAAGTTTAGAGACAGATGAGTGGGAAGTGTCAATGGGGATGTTAAAGTCACCCATAATGATGGTGTGGATATTGGTGGAAAGGAAATGTAGTAGCCAGGTGGTGAAATGGTCCAAAAAGGCGGTGGCTGGCCCTGGAGGGCGGTAAATGACAGCCAGTTGAAGGTTGGAGGGGGATGATGCGAACAAAGTGCACCTCGAAAGAGGGGAGAGTAACAGTGGGTGGCAGTGGAATTGGTGCAAAGTAGCATTGGTCGGACAGGAGCAAACCAACTCCTCCACCATGCTTGTTAACTTTACTTTCACTTACAGATTAGTGATGGGGACGGGGTCTCATAGATGACTGCTATCACTAATCTAGGACTTAGTGGCCTCTGTGGGCTGCCATTAACTCCTTCTTGCCCCGATTGCCACCGCACCAGGGCAACGGGAAGAGTCAGGTCCAGCGCCAGAATTGGCACACCTTATGGAAGCGCCACTTCTGGGGTGGCTGTGGGCTCCTATTTTTAGACTGGAAGGGGCCACGTAACGATGGCCCTTCCCACCCTAATAATATTAGCTCCCAGTTGTCTGCTGCACCTTGGCTGGTTTTAGAAAAATGGATGGAACCCCACGTCATTTTATTTTCCCAAAAAATTAAAAAAACAGCTGGCTAAGCTGGCTATCCCTCTATCAAGCTTTTCTGTTATTTCTTGCTATCTATTCAACCTGTTCTTTCTATCTATTCTATATGTTCTTTCTATCTATCTATCTATTTTTTCTATCTATCTATGCTAGCTAGCTATAAATTATCCTATCCTATCATATTTCACTTCTTTAAAAAACGCACTGACAAAAACGCATCAAAAACGCATGCGTTAATTTTGTGAAACGCAGTGTTTACAGTTGTCAAAGCCTGCCAGAGGGTGCATTTTTTTTGTCAAACCAGGAACGCAGCGTGCTGACATAGCCTCATCCTCCAGTCACTTCCAGACCTGCAGTCACTATTCTACTGTTATGTTAAATTTTATCCTCCAGTCACCTGCAGAGCTGCAGTCCCTATTCTGATGTAACATTGTGTATTATTCTTTTGTTACCTCCAGAGCTGTGGTCACTATTTTGCTGTTACATCATGTCTCATCCTCCAGTCACCTCTAAAGCTGCGGACACTATTCTGCTGTTAAATCATATGTTCTCCTTCAGTCACCTCCAGAGTTGCACTCACTATTCTGCTGTTACATTGTCTATAATCCTCCTGTCACCTCCAGAGCTGCAAACACTATTCTGCTTTTTTGTAATGTCTTTTCCTGCAGTCATCTGCAGAGTTTCAGTCACTGCTGTTACATCTTGTATTACCCTACCCTCAACTAACCTCTAGAGCTTCAGTCACTATTCTGCTGTTGAATCAGATCTTATCCTTCAGTAACTTTCAGAGCTGCAGACACATGACTTATCCTCCAGTCAACTCCAGAGCTGTAGTCACTATTCTGCTGTTACATTACGTCTTATCCTCCAGTCACCTCCAGACCTGCAGCCACTATTCTGCTGTTATGTTATATTTTATCCTCCAGTCAGCTTCAGAGCTGCAGTGACTATTCTACTATTACGTAAAACATGAACCTCTAGTCACCTCCAGAGCTGTAGTCACTATTCTGCTGTTACATCCTGTCTTATCCTTCAGTCACCTCTAAATTCTGCTGTTCCATTATGTCTAATCCTCTAGTCATCTCCAGAGCTGCAGTCACGTTTCTACAGTTACATAAAGTATTAACCCCCAGTCACCTCCACAGCTGCTGTAGTCACTATTCTACTGTTATGATATATTTTATCCTCCAGTCACCTCCAGAGCTGCAGTCACAATTATGCTATTGCATCAGATCTTATCATCCAGTCACCTCCAGAGCTACAGACACTCTTCTACAATTATATTATGACTTATGCTCCAGTCACCTCCAGAGCTGTAGTCACTATTCTGCTGTTACATCCTGTCTCATGCTCCAGTCACCTCCAGAGCTGTAGTCACTAGTCTGCTGTTACATCTTGTGTTATGCTCCAGTCACCTCCAGAGCTGCAATCACTTTTCTGCTGCTACATCATATCTTTTTTTCCAGTCCCCTCCAGAGGAGCAGTCACTATTCTGCTGTTACATCGTGTCTTATCCTCCAGTCACTTCCAGAGCTGCACTCTCTATTCTGCTGATACTTCCCATACACGGTAAGTTTTTTAACTGCAAGTGAGGACACACATTAGCTAGGGACCCCAACGTAAGAAAATACCGTGACGAGGTGTTGGGGCTCTGTTGCATAGATTAATTCAATAGCTAAATATCTCCAGCGCTTCAGTCACCATTGTGCTGTTACATCTTGTCTTATGTTCAAGTCACCTCCAGAGCTGCGTCTACCGTTACATCCTGTCTCATCCGCCAGTCACCTTTAAAGCTGCGGTCACTATCCTACTGTTACATTGTGTCTTATCCTCCAGTCACCTCCAGAGCTGCAGTCACTGTTCTCATGTTACATCATGTCTAAAGGGTGCTTTACACGCTGCGACATCGCTAGCGATAGCACCCACCCCCGTTGTACGTGCGACATTTAGTGTTCGCTGCCATAGCGAACATCATCGCTATGGCAGCGTCACACGCACATACCTTGTCAGCGACGTCGCTGTGACCGCCAAACAATCCCTCCTTCAAGGGGGAGGTGCGTTCGGCGTCATAGCGACGTTACTGCGTCGTTACTAAGCGGCCGCCCAATGGGCGGAGATGAGCGGCCGGAAAATGCCGCCCATTACCTTCCTTCCTCATTGCCGGTGGAGGCAGGTAAGGAGATGTTCGTCGTTCCTGCGGTGTCACACATAGCGATGTGTGCTGCCGCAGGAGCGACGAACAACATCATACCTGCAGCAGCAACAATATTAAGGAAACGACGTGTCAACGAGCAACGATTTTTCACGTTTTTGTGCTCGTTGATCGTTGCTCCTTGGTGTCACACGCTGCGATGTCGCTAACGGCGCAGGATGTTCGTCACTAACGACGTGACCCCGACGATATATCATTACCGATATCGCAGCGTGTAAAGCACCCTTTAGCCTTCTGTTACCTCCAGGGCTGCAGTCACTATTCTGCTGTTACATCGTGTTTTATCCTCCAGTCATCTCCAGAGCTGCAGACACTATTCTGTTATTACGTCAGATTTTATCCTCCAGTGCCACAGACACTATTCTACAGTTAACTTATGACTTATCCTCCAGTCACCTCCACAGCTGTAGTCACTATTTTGCTGTTATATCACATCTTATCCTCCAGTCACCTCCAGACCTGCAGTCACTATTCTGCTGTTACTTCATCTCTTATCCTCCAGTGACCTCCATAGCTGCAGTCACTTTTCTCCTGTTGCATAACTTATTCATCTCCAGTCACCTCCACAGCTGCAGTCACTACTCTACTGTTACATTGTGTCTTATCATCCAGTCAGCTCCAGAAATGCAGTCACTATTCAACTATTACATAAAGCTTGAACCTCCAGAGCTGCATTTACTATTCTGCTGTTACATTCTGTCTCATCCTTCAGTCACCTCTAAAGCTGCTGACACTATTCTTCTGTAATATCTTGTCTTATCCTCCATTTACCTCCAGAGCTGCAGTTACTATTCTGCTAATACATCAGATCTTATCCTCCAGTCCCCTCCAGAGTTGCAGATACTATTCTGCTATTACATCTCATCGTATCCTCCAGAGGTACAGACACTATTCTACACTTATGTTATGACTTATCCTCCAGTCACCTCCAGAGATGTAGTCGCTATTTTGCTGTTATATCATACTTTATCCTACAGTCACCTCCAGAGCTGCAATCACTATTCTGCTGCTACTTCATATCTTATTCTCCAGTCACCTCCACAGCTGCAGACAGTATTCTACAGTTATGTTATGACTTATCCTCCAGTCACCTCCAGAGCTGTACTCACTAGTCTGCTGTTACTTCTTATATTATCCTCCAGTCTTCTCCAGAGATTCAGTTACTATTGTGCTCTTACATTGTGTCTTATGCTGAAGTCACCTTCAGAGCTGCAGTCACTTTTCTGCTGTTACATCTTGTCTTACCCTCAAGTCACCTCCAGAGCTGCAGTCACTATTCAGCTGTTACATCGTGTCTTATCCTCTAGTCACCTCCAAAGCTGCAGTCACTATTCTGCTGTTACTTCGTGTCTTATCCTCCAGTGACTTCCAGAGCTGCAGACACTTTTCTACTGTTACATAAATTATTAACCTCCAGTCACCTCCACAGCTGCAGTCACTATTCTACTGTTACATTGTGTCTTATCCTCCAGTCACTTCCAGAACTGCACTGACTATTCTGCTTTGACATCGTGTTTTATCCTCCAGTCACTTTTAGAGCTGCAGACACTATTTTATGACTTATCCCCCAGTCACCTCCAGAGCTGCAGTCACTATTCTGGTATTACATCATTTCTTAGCCTTCTGTCACCTCCAAAGCTGCAGTCAATGTTGTGCTGTTACATCTTTTCTTATCCTCCAGTCACCTCCAGAGCTGCAGTCACTATTCTGCTGTTAAATCGTCTTTTATCCTCCAGTCACTTCCATAGCTGCAGTCATTATTCTGCTGTTACATTGTGTCTTATCCTCCTGTCACCTTCAGAGCTGCAGTCACTATTCTACCGTAATATCATGTCTCATCCTCCAGTCACCTTTAAAGCTGCCGTCACTATTCTACTGTTACATTGTGTCTTATCCTCCAGTCACCTCCAAAGCTGCAGTCACTGTTCTGATGTTACATCATGTGTTAGCTTTCTGTTACCTCCAGAGCTGTAGTCACTATTCTGCTGTTGAATCATATCTTATCTTTAGTCACTTCCAGAGCTGCAGGCACTACTCTCCAGTTATGTCATGACTTATCTTCCAGTGTCCTTCAGAGCTTTAGTCACTATTCTGCTGTTAAATAAAGTATAAACCTCCAGTCACCTCAAGAGCTATAGTTACTATTCTACGCTTACATTTTGTCTTAACCTCTAATCACTTCCAGAGCTGCAGACACTATTCTACATTTATGTTATGACCTATCCTCTAGTCACCTCCAGAGCTGCAGTCACTATTCTTATGTTCCATCATGTCTTATCCTCCAGTCACCTCTAGAGCTGCAGTCACTATTCTACCGTTACATCATGTCTCATCCTCCAGTCACCTTTAAAGTTGCAGTTACTATTCTACTGTTACATTGGGTGTTATCCTCCAGTCACCTCTAGAGCTGCAGTCACTATTCTGATGTTACATCATGCCTTAGCCTTCTGTTACCTCCAAAGCTGCAGTCACTATTCTGCTGAGCCACTTACAGAGCTGCAATCACTTTTCTGCTGCTACATCAGATCTTATCCTCCAGTTACCTCCAGAGCTGTAGTCACTATTCTGCTGTTACATCCTTTCTTATGCTCCAGTCACCTCCAGAGCTGTAGTCACTTTTCTGTTGTTGTTGTTCTTGTTCTACCGGAGCAGGTCCCACCTCGTTGTCATTGCCTTGCACAGCCTTGGAAGGCCCCGCAGCGTTCCCGTCGTCCGGTGCCTGCATCCTTTGTTCCCACTCGGTCATTTCTCACCACTCTCGCGGGGACTGGGGCACACTGGGAGCTTCCGGGTCCGGTTACTGCCGACTTCCGCCCACACTCTCAGGACTCGTGGGCGGTGCTTCTATTTGCGCGCTTTTGCAGTTTCGCTCTCTTTTGGGCACAGTGATGGCGCAGCCAGTTTTTCAGAATTAAAGATGGCGACAATGTTGCAGGCGGGGGCCACTGACGCTCCTTCTCGGGGGCCTTCTTGGATCCGGGTTCGCTGCTACGGCTCGAGTGGTGACCGGACCCGGGCTCGAGCAGCCGCCTGTCCTCACAAGCATCGGAAAGGGGGGATATTTACAAGGGAGGTGTTGTGTCTGTGACGCCACCTGTGGGTTGCAGTGAGGGATGGTGGCACCGCCGCTGCCTGGTGATGTGGCGCCCGGGGCTGATGGAGCGGGGCAGAAAGGTGGGATCCCCTCCACGGGTAGGGGAGGTGTAGTCCCGGGGCCCGCGGTCGGAACACGGGAGTGATGGCTGCTGGACCGGGGGACAATGGTGTACTCGCAGTTCAGTAATTTCACACAAGTCCAGTAGTAAACCAAGTTGTCAGTGGCCGGCTGCATTTGGAGGGTGCATTCGGGTCTCGCACCCAGGTTAGTGAAAAGGTTTCCCTTCTTCCTGCACTTTGTGTTTGTCTTTCCTATTGGACGACTTCACTTGTAATGGAAAAGTCCACTCCGGTTTTGTGTGTGTTGGGAGCTGTGGCCAGCGAAAGCTGACCCTTGGGATCTCAGTGGGTTCTGGCGGACACCCTATCCCCCGTGTTGGGCTTCCGTTTCGCTGTATCTGGGCAGTTAATGGGACAAAGTCTGGAACCTTGTCCCCGGCTGGTTAATTGGAGAGGGGCTTGGAACCTTCCTCGCCCTAGGGTTCAGGCACCCCGACTGTGCACGGCCTCCGGACCGGATTCCCGCTGTCGGCACCGGCGGGCTACAACCCTGCCCCGATCCACTTAAGGTTTCCCGCGACCGGATCTCCGTCGCCTGTGGCCCTGTTCACCGTCTGCTACCTAGCCGGGTAGTCCAAGGGCTCCTACCCCTGACTACACTGCACAGTCTGCACTTGACTTCCACTCCACTACCACTGTCAGCTTCAACTGTCCACTCTTGTCTCACTCAGACTTCAACTTGAACTGTTGTGTTCCCGCCTCTGACACCTCAGGCCCCCTAGGTGGGCGTTCTCAACCACCTGATCCCACCCACTGGTGTGTCCTTATTGTCAGGAGGGGGTGGCTAGGGTTTAATGGCTGTGTGTTTGCCTAAAGCTGGCTTTACACGCAACGACATCGCTAACAAGATGTCGTTGGGAGTCACGGAATTCGTTACGCACATCCGGCCTCGTTAGCGATGTCGTTGCGTGTGAAACGCAGGAACGACCTGTTAACGATCAAAATTACTTACCAAATCGTTGATCGTTGTACAGTCGTTCCTATCCCGATTATCGTTGCTGCTGCAGGACGCAGGTTGTTCGTCGTTCACATCGCTATGTGTGACACCGCAGGAACAAGGAACAACACCTTATCTGCGGCCGCCCGCAATGAGGAGGGAAGGAGGTGGGCGGGATGTTCGGCCCGCTCATCTCCGCCCCTCCGCTTCTATTGGGCGGCCGCTTAGTGACGTCGCTGTGACGCCGAATGAACCACCCCCTTAGAAAGGAGGCGGTTCGCCGGCCACAGCTACGTCGCTAGGCAGGTAAGTATGTGTGACTGTTCCTAGCGATGTTGTGCTCCACGGGCAGCGATTTGCCCGTGACGCACAACCGACGGGGGCGGGTGCTTTCACCAGCGACATCGTTAGCGATGTCGCTGTGTGTAAAGCCCGCTTAAGTGTGGGGTTTTGGTGGTAACAAGGAGGATGTACTCTTTTGTGACTACCTGGTTTTGCCAGGGCGTGACACTCCCCTTTGGTTGAATACAGCCGGTCCACGGGCTGTCCGACCACTGACGTTTATTTTTTCAGCAACTGAAAATAGGAAAAGAATTACAAGTGTATATATAAAACATTATAAAAACGTTCATCCCTTACGGGAGGCACATTACTTGAACGTTGCAATAAACAAAAACATGCATCTACTTTTCCCATTTTCACCCGCTACCCAAAACACCTGAACCCACCCTCAGTGCCACCGCTAATCCCAAGTGCACACCGTCCCGGGTTCCTGGGGACGTTCGCAATGTTTGGGTAAAAGTCCCTCACCCGCCAGTCCACCCCAAATGTTCCATAGTCCGGGAACCCTTGGCCTGGAGGGTAGCCACCGGTTTCGTTAGTGACTGGGCCTCGGCCGACTCCACCGCAGGCCCTTCTCCAACCAACCTCTCCAGAAGCGTTGCAGTCCTGGTGGTGAGGTAACAAGAAGGTATATAGAAACAAAAACGTTTTAACACCGCTGCCGAGGCAGCCTCCTGCTGCAGCTTCTCTCCACAACAACCCGCCACCCAAACAACATGGATCCCCAGTGCCACCTTCACTCACGGTGCTGCACTGTCCTGAGACCCCTTCTCCAGTTGCTTGCGGTGCAGGTGCAGCTGCTTTTACTTTTCCTGGTCCGGCTCCATCCTCCACCAAGGGCTCCAACCCCTGATGGCCTCTTCATCTTTAGCAGGCAGGGAAGAAGAAGTTCAACAAAAATGGGGCATCTCAAACTGTTTAACTTTTAACTGTCCTGCCACCCTCCACCTGGGGTTCAGATGGCCTCCTCCACGGAACATGAGGACGTCTAACAAGGGTGCAGTCCTTCAACAGTCATTCTTTAAACATTTAAACTTTTAACTTGCGGGTAGCCGTCCATGGTCAGCTACTACTGCTGCCGCTGCCGCTCCCGGTGCGGGGCCCGGGTTCCGTGCTCCGCCTCCTGCTCAGGAGCCAGGCCCACTCGGATGCCCTCTGCGCCGGCTACGACCGGCCTCTCATACTGCCGTGGGCCCCACCGATCAGTGGCCTGCTCCGCCTTTCTGCAGGTGCACTCCACAGCCGGGACGAGGTATTTGAGAGCGGCTGGCGCTGCATCTGGGGTAGACTGTCGGTCGGGTTCCGCCTTTGTTGTGGCCGGGCAGACTGCCGGAGCCGTCATCATCTCCGTTGCGGCCGAGCGGACTGCCGGAGCTGTTGTCATCTCTGTTGTGGCCGGGCGGACTGCTGAAGCCGGATGGAATGTCATCAGGGTTGCGGCCTGGCTTGGGGCCAAGACGGGTGCCGGATCAGTGGTGCAGGCGAGGCCCGAGGTCCCCATTGCTGGGTCCTCCTCTTTAGATGGGACGGGTTCCGCTGCTGCAGCTTGGGGTGGCGGGTTGATCGGGGCACTGGCTGCGGACACGGGTGGCGAGGGAGGCGATGTGGCGGACGGGGGAAGGCCGGACCCCTGAGCCGGGGCGGCCGGTTCCTCTGGAACATAGGGGCGTGGGTCACTGCTTACCCGCTCCTCCGAGGCCATCTCCATCTTGCGTGCCCGGACAGCTGCAGCCAGGCCCTTCATCTCGGTCGTCCACCTTGTCAGGATGAAATGAGCCTGGGCCGCCGGGATTCATTGGCACATCTTCTCCGTCTGCTCCTCAATCAAGTCGGCGGTCCCCGAAACGAGACCCTCCACACGCTGGTTGCCGGACCGCTGAGACATCCTGTCGCTCTTGTGTCCAGGAACGGTATTTGGCAAAGTCCTGGTGTCCCTGCCCTTTATCTTCTCGGATCATATGCTGCTCTTCCTGCCCTCCCCCCTGGATTTTCGACAGCAGTCTTGCGGGACCCACTGTCCTTTACGCTTCCTGTCTTGGGAGTCACCGGCTTCTGCCCGCGTTCCCAGGGGGCGGGGCTTCAACTTCGCGCCTTTTTCGGGGAAGATGGTGCTGTTGTTTTGGCGCCAAAGATGGCGGGCAAGATGGCGGCAGTTCAAAATTTTCTTACAGTTCACAGAATTTAAAGCAAGGCGCACGTCATCTACAGATGGGGTAGGAATCCTGTTAGTGACGCCAGGTTCGAGTTGTTGCGGGCGGGGGCCACTGCCGCTTCTTCACAGGGGCCTGCTCGGATCTGGGTTCGCTGCTACGGCTCAAGTGATGACCGGACCCGGGCTCGCACGGCCGCCTGTCCTCACAACCGTCGGAAAGGGGGGATATTTACAAGGGAGGTGTTGTGTCTGTGACGCCACCCGTGGGTTGCGGTGAGGGATGGTGGTACCGCTTCTGCCTGGTGATGGGGCGCCCGGGGATGATGGACCGGGGCAGCAAGGTGGGATCCCCTCCACAGGTACGGGAGGTGTAGTCCCGGGGCCCGCGGTCTACACACTGACACACCACCCTGCACCTCTAAGGTGGAGGAGTGATCCTGGTGGGTCATTGTACCTTTATTTGTACCTCTGATTAACTCCGTACTCACTGCTGAGAGTTTGAATCTTTGTATTGTGTCTATCTGGCTACTATTGACCTAACAATGTTAATATGATCCCTGAATGACTTTGTCAGCATTTAAACCATGGAAAAAGTATATATTTGAGATCTTTGATATATCTTATACTTCCTATATATGTATATGATCATTATTGGAATTTGATAGCATGTTATTTTGATCTTTGGGTTTTTACCTCTATTTAATATGCATTTGTCGCGGGCGGGGAGGAGGCCGCCGCCGCTGCGCTGTTGCTAACGCTCGGGTCCGGCGCTGCTGCTGCTTGCCCCTGGCGGCTCGGTGGCTCGAGCGGTGGGCCGGATCCGGAGACTCGAGCGGCGCTCCTCGCCCGTGAGTGAAAGGGGTGGTTTTGGGGTTTTTGGGGAGTTGGTCCGTGACGCCTCCCACGGTTTGTGGTGAGGTTGGGGCACCACCGCTGCTCTGGATGGGGATCCCGGGAGCGATGACGGGGAGCAGCCAAGATGTTTCTTTCCCCTCCATGGGTAGGGGGATTTGGTGGTCCCGGGGCCTGGTGAGGTGTGACGGGGGAGGCAGGGTTGGTGAGGTGCAGGGTCGCGGCGGCAGCGCGGTGCCAGATGGCACGGTGGTACTCACTCAGCCAAGAATGGATACAGAGTCTCCGGTAAAACAAACGGCTGGATGGACGGGTCCCGCAGCCAGCTGCTGTGGTTACTCCCGGACGGTTGGTGGTGGCTGCCTTTCCCTGCACCTGTTGTGTATCTTCGGTCCCGATGGCTTCCCACCGGTAACCCGCTCCCCAGCTTGGATATGGGCCGGAGGAGCCCCTTTTGCCCGCAGGCTCTGGCCCTGGGAATTCTAGCTGTGGCGGTAGCTGTATTTCCCCTTCTCGGTTTGGACGGTTGCCTTCTATCAGGTCTTTGCTGCTAGGAAACCCCGGAGGTTCCAGTCGCTAACGGATTTGACCGGTTTAACGGCGACTCCAAGCCCGGTCGGGTTCCGTAGGCCATACTGGTTTGTGCTGGCTTCTCATCGCTCCCCGGTTCGGTACCGGTGGGCCACCGCCCGTCCCCGGTCCTATGGTCCCGCGTCGATCGGCCTCTCCTGCAGACGGCCACCACCGTCTGCCAACCTTGCTCTTGGTGCCCGGGCCACGTACCCGGACACGGTCAGATTGCTCCTCAACTGCCACCTCGCTCCTTCCACTTCACTCTCCCTAACTGCACTCACTTCCTTTCCCGCCTCCAGGACTGTGAACTCCTCGGTGGGTGGGGCCAACCACCTGGCTCCACCCCACCTGGTGTGGACATCAGCCCCTGGAGGGAGGCAACAAGGATTTGTGTGTGACTGATGTGCCTATCTCGGGGTGTGCGGTGTGTTGTTGTAGTACGTGTGACGACCTGGCTAGTCCAGGGCGCCACACATTAATTTTTGCTATGAGAGATCTTTTTTTTTTTTAATCCAATCAATTTTTATTGTAGGAAGTTACATTACAAAAAAGGAGAAATTCAGGTATCATTGGCAATAATACACAAAGAAAACAACGCTGTAACATGTGGTAGTATCACCTTTGATTATGATTCACATTTCCTGTCACACCACCACCAATCATGTCTGATGCAAGTTGCAACTTTTTTTGGTATAGAGTCAACCTACCAATTTACTCTTTAATCCTCAAAATGAGGGATCCAAACAACCAGAACCAGAGAGTAAGAAAGGAAGATAAGAAAAGGGAGGGGAGAGAGAGGTGGGGGAGAGGGGGAGAACCATGGATGGTTGCAAGGAAGCAACCAGGGAGGGGGAGGGGGGAGGGAGGGAATTGGATGGCGTTTTGGGGTAGCCCGAGCAGTAACAACAACAGAGATTTAAACACCTTGACTATTGACATGTGGTATGGGTGAACTCCCTGCGTAACACACACTTTGAGCCTATTTGACCCGTTTTTAATTATCAACAGTTTGCCCTGGAAACAGATGCCTGACAGGGGATGCATATACAGAGTTTAACCACGTGTCCCAAATCTGAAGTATTTTGTTTTTGGCGCGGATGGAGTGAGCCAGACAGAACTCGTATTGGCATTGGAGATTAATTCGGTTATATAGTTCAACTAATGTAGGCGTCTTTGGGGATTTCCAGTGCAGACTTATGCAATATCTGGCAGCTACTAGAATGTGAACTAATAAACCCCTGGATTCCCAAGAGAACTCCTCTATACCCACGTTTAACACTGCCAGAGCCGGATTCGGATTAATACGATTGCCTGTCAGCTCACCCATCAGGCCAAACACCTCCAACCAGAACGAGAAAACCTTGGGACAAGCCCACCAGCAGTGACCAAGAGTACCCCTTTGGAGGCAGCCCTTCCAACAATGTGGCGAATAATTTGGGAGGAACTGTGCTAAGTTGGCTGGGGACCGATACCATCGCAGGTGTACTTTTTTCAGTTGCTCCAGATGATTTATACACTTGGAATATTTTTGGATATTTGCTGATGCCGAGTGCCAGTTTGAAGGTGAGGTAGAGACACTCAACTCCACGTCCCATTTATTCATATAAGGAGATTTTTTCTCTTCGGGGGGGTTATTGAGCCATTTGTATGTCGAGGAGATACCTTTGGATTTAATTATCTTTTTAAATACCAAAGCTTATGTTGTAGGTAACAGAGGCTTTGACTTTGGAGGAAATTTAGAGGCCAGAAAATGACTAATTTGGATGTGTTGATAGAAACAGCCCTTTAAAGAGGGGTGTTCCCGTACTATTTCATTAAAGGGGTTAACACCCAAATCAGAGTATAGGTCCGCCAGCACTGTAATGCCCGATCCCTCCCACCTGGCCAGATTAAAAAAGGGGATTTGAGATTCCAACGACTTCAGGGAAATCTCTGAAAGAGGAATCTGAATCTTATGAATCAAGTCATTTCGCCAGACCTCCAGGGAGGCTGACATGGTGGGAACACACGGGGAGAACCGTGAACGGCTCAAATATTCTGCTTCCATCATTCTTCTGACCGAGCCCTGGCGGGACAGGAAATTTTCAATCTGAGCCCATCTATGGGAATTACCTGGATGCCACCATTCCTTTAGTGATTCAATTAGTAAGGCTTTATAATATGCCGTTATGTTTGGGGTGCCCAATCCCCCTAAGTCATATGGGGGGTATAACACTTTACCTGCGACCCTAGCCCTTTTATTACCCCAGACAAATTTGTTAGTCAACGATTGAAGTTTCATCAGGGTTTTGTGAGAAATTTTGATGGGAAGGCATCTGAGCACATACAATATTTTGGGTAAGAAAACCATTTTAAAGGACTGTATCCTGGCCATCCAGGACAATGATATTTTTTCATACCTTCCCAATTCCTTTTCTAAATTTTGGATCAGAGGTTCCAAATTTTCTTTAATTAACATCTGCGATGGTGTCAGCTTAATACCCAAATAAGGTATCCCCCTGTCGCACCATTTGAATTGAAAGGCCCCCTCCAGCGCACTCCTGGCCTCCGCCGGTACATTAAACGGCAGTATCAAAGACTTTGCCGCATTAAGCTTATAATACGACACTTTAGAAAAGTTTGATAATGTGTTCACCACTGCTGGAATCGACACTGCAAGGTTAGAACAGGAAATTATCACATCGTCTGCGTATAAACCAAGTTTATGTTCAAATTCCCCAACTCTTATACCAGAAATGGCTATGTTTTTTCGTATAGCTTCCGCCAGAGGTTCTACCACTAAAGCAAAAATAGCGGGAGACAATGGACACCCCTGGCGGGTGCCATTACTTATTTGAAATTTAGATGACAGAAACCCCGATGCCAACACTGACGCATTTGGGTAAGAGTAGAGGGCTAGAATGGATGACTTGATGTTCCCCAAGAACCCACATTTTGTTAGAACTCTCTCCAGGTATCCCCAGTGCACCCTGTCAAAGGCTTTTTCAGCATCAAGAGACAGGAATGCACTGGGTTCACCCGATATCTCCACCAGTCCAATCAAGTCAAGCATCCGTCTGGTGCCATCCTTAGATTGCCTCCCTGTCACAAACCCAACTTGGTCTGGAGCCACTAAGGTCGGGATCACTTTATGAAGTCTATCTGCCACTAGTTTGGCATAAATTTTAACATCACAATTTAGGAGTGAAATGGGCCTAAAATTACCCGGGGTGTCTGCAGGTTTCCCTGGCTTTGGTAGCGTGATAATTATCGCTTCTAAGTTGTCTGGGGAAATTGACCCTTTATTTTGCCAAAAATTGAAGGTTTTTGACATAAAGGGGGACAGAGTGGATGTAAATTGTTTGTAATATTCGTATGGCAGCCCATCGGGGCCCGGGGCAGAGTTAGACTTAGTCATTTTGATGGCACCTAGGATTTCATGTGTAGTAAAGGGAAGATTAAGTTACTCTAATTGCTCATCTGAGACCCGGGGAAGATCCAGGGTGTCTAGGAAACCCTGTATATCCACTTGAGTCGGCTGTGACGTATTGGAATCATATTTTAGATTATACAGGGCCTCATAGTATTTCGCAAATGCTTCTGCTATTTCAATGGGATGTCTAGTGATTGTTCCGTTCGGGTCCCTCAGGAATTCTATTTTAGATTGGATCTCACGTTTTTTCGTCCTTCTTGCCAATAAGGACCCCGCTCTATCCCCCATAGCATAAAATGTCGATCTATTTTTTTTAAGATTATGTTCGTATTTTTGCAGGAGTAGGGATCTTAGTTGGAATCTATGGGTTACAATTTCTTTAGTCAAGTTAGGGGATGCTTTGGCTTTATTCAGGGATTCAAGGTGATGAATACGGGTTAATATATATTTAATATCTGCGTCTTTTTTCCGTTTTTGGATGGAGGCTATTTTTATGAGCTGCCCTCTGACTACGGCTTTATGAGCAGCCCACAGGGTCTCGTCAGAAATTTCCCCATTATTATTAAGTTTAAAATATTCTGTTAACACTGACTCTACTTCATCATGTACCTTCTGCCTACCAAGCAAGCTGGTATTCAGTCTCCACCTAGGGGAATTTTGAACATTAAAGCTACCCTGAACAGACAAAGAGATCGGCGCATGATCTGTCCAAGTAATTAAACCAATATCAGCTGCCACACAATTACTTATAGATTTGCTGTCGACCAAAAAAAAATCAATTCTACTGTATGAGCGATGCCTGGAAGAGAAGAACGTATAGTCTCTTTCTGATGCGTGCAAATATCTCCAGATGTCATGAAAATGGAATTCATTGATGAGATGCTTAAGTTCCTTAGCATGTGGGATGCTGGTGTTGGAGCAATCCATGGAGCGTATTACAGGTATATTAAAGTCTCCACAGATGATTTCCGCCCCTGTGGCAGTATCTTTGAATGCTTGGAAAAATTTCCTAGCAAAGGTCAATTGTGATGAATTTGGGGAGTAGACCGTTGCCAAGGTATAAGGGACGCTGTTGATATAACAAGACAAAATAATATATCTTCCATCCGCTCCATAACTGACATTTATCAATTTAAAGGCCACTGAGTGCTTTATTAAAATGGCCACTCCTCCTCTTTTTTTTGAGTCATTAGCAAAAAAGGTGTGTTGGAAGCTTGGATGAAGTAGCCGTTTATTATCTGTGGAAAGAAGATGGGTCTCCTGAATGCACGCTATATCACAGTTAGATGCCTTCACCTCTCTCCACATCATTGACCTTTTTGCTGGGGAGTTGAGTCCGTTCACATTAATAGACAATATCTTAATTCTCATATTGGAGCCGCAGGGGGGGTTGAATTCCTAGGAACGCCATCAGGGATGAGAGGGGCTAGACCAGCAAGGAATTGAGAGAAATTTCCAGAAAAAATTAAGGAACATTTGTGAGAAGAGGAACAAAAACAAAAAAATTCCAACAACACCGGTTTGCCCCGAGTAGGGTGCCCGGTGTATAACCGCTCGCCATAGGCGAGAACATCAAGGGGGCTACGTGACATCCCGTGTCACAGGAGCAGGGACAGCAGGTGCCATAAGCAGGAAGGAGTCCCAGCTAAGCTACTGACCATTCAGGGTTAATCCTGTCTGGAGGGCCTCTATGATTCTCCTGCCCACCAGGGTTTGGTGGGTGGGCTATTCCCCAGTCATCCAGCAATTTGCCCAGCTGAGAAGGAGTATGACATATGTGAGTGCCTCCATCTTTGAAAATTATCATCTTCACCGGAAAACCCCACTTGTACTTGATGTCTTGATCTCTAAGGAGTTTAGAAAGGTGGGCAAATTCTCTTCTTTTATTAAGAGTTGCAGCAGAAAGATCTGGGAAGATTTTTAGTCCCATGAAAGTGTCTGGCAGGGCTGGATTTCCCCTCAGTGTGTGAAGCACAGCTTCTTTTGTTTTATAGAAATGAAGTCTAGCCAGGACATCTTTAGGCAGAGCTGGATCTATGCCTTTGGCTTTAGGGACTCTATGAATCCTGTCCACTATCAGGTCTCTGGTGTCCCATCCAGGGAGTATAAGCTGCAGAAACTTGTGGAAGTATTCCTGGAGGTCTTTATCTGCTACTGATGAGGGAATCCCTCTGATTTTTAGGTTATTTCTTCGGGATCTGTCCTCTATATCACTGATTTTAAGTTTTAGTGCCTCCACCTCCTTTTCCAAAGCTGTGTTAGCATCTATCAGATTGTTATGTGATGTTGCAAATTCAGCCATCTTAGTTTCTACATGCTCTGTGCGAACCCCTAGAGACCTGATCTCTTCCTTCAACTCTCTTACTATTTCTCTGAGATCAGCCTGCAAGGAAGCCCTCAGCGTTTTCAGTAGAGCTTGCATTGTTTCCTCTGTCAGAGGAATGGCTGTGCAGCCTCTTAAACAGCCTGTTTCTCCCTGTGAGGAGTGGGAAGAAGCTGAGTGGGAAGCCATCTTGCTTGGTAAGGAGAGATCCCTATCCAGGGGGAAGAAGTCTGTCAGTTTGGCTGGAGTCCCAGTTTTTTTAGGTCTCCCCTTAGGCATAGCTGGGGGCTGGGGTTACTCACACCTCCTGTAGCTGGTAATCCTGTTATCTGTGAGCTGATAAGAGCCGGTTTATCCTGCTGTCAGCACAGAGCTCTCCTTCAAGCAGCCGTCGCCATCAGCGTGCAGGCCACGCCCCCGCTATGAGAGATCTTTATGACAATAACCCTATACATATATGTGCTGTGTCTATGTGGATATTATGAGCTGCATTATCTGTTCATCTCAGCTTGTTCTTATCTGACACACTTCCCTGACGTGTTTTTATATGCACATCGCACTTTGTGTTGCACTTTTTGTGTCCCTTTATGAATTTTTATAAATTATACATAAATAAACTTTCTAATAATTCTGTAAAGAAATTGTTCTTTCTTGCATTAATTAAAATAGGATTAAGAGGTTATCAATTATGGATGTTCAATGTAGGTTATTATATTATTTTCTCGACACTTGACTGACTGCTGACCCCTCCCACCAGGCTGGCTAACCCCGGGACTCGTTCCTTTTCATAGCGACCATCCCCTACATGGTTAACCCTCTATGCCCGGTGTGGAGTGGAGAACTAGGATTTTGGGTGTGCTTTGGTGGTATCGGCACTGTTACTCCAGGTCTCAGGGGGTAGGTCCTGCATCGTCAAGAGGATGCAGTTCCCTGTAGTGCCCTGAGTGGCTCAGGGGTGCTACAAGACTACTCGGCAGCAGGAGGAGGATATGAAAGAGCAGCAGGAGACTAACCAGCTGTTGATACAGCACATGATCTTGTCACAGGCAGCGGGAGCTCTACCGGTAATTCGCAATACCAGGAAAGTGATGCCGAAAATGGAGGCCACCGAAGACGTTGAGTCTTACCTGGATATTTTCGAAAGAGTGGCCGAGAGAGACGGACTACCCCGGAACCAATGTTCAGAAATAGGTGCTCCATTTCTGGCAGCAGGACCTCAGAAGGCCTATCGTGACCTGCCGGACAACAACCAAATGTCTACGCAGTTGTCAAGGGTGAGACCCTGGCACGACTGGCTGTAAATGTGTTAGTTCGGGCCCAACGGGTACATGAGTCGGAGTATGACTCTTCTAAACCAGCCAGGTCCCAAGGTTCACTGGATACAGAAATGGTTGCAGCCCTAGGTACTGTCACCTATGGTGGACCGCATTGTAGCTGATAATTTCTGGAGGGTCTTACCTTACCCCTCCAACGCTGGGTGGGACAAACGACTCCCAATAATATGCTCCAGATTGTGGACATTTTAGAGCGATAATCATATATGGTTACAACAAGAGCAACACATATACAGTGTGTCCACCCATATCCTGTCCACCGCCATTAACTTGAGAACAGTGGCAGCTATAAGAATAGAAGTGGTGTCTAGGTATAGTAAAGTAGCCATGCCCTATGCAATGAACCACCTATAGCGCCACCTGGTGGAAAACAACGGCGTTAGCATTTTTATCTCGAAAACGGAATGAGATAGAAAAAAAAAGTGAATTACAAAGTTGCAGGGCATCATCAATTCAATACGAATTGACACCTTGGATACAGAAATGCTATGATATGAAACCCATAATCCCCCCAAAACATTGAATGCTGGTCACGCACATGGTGCTTATTTAACTTTGATACCTAAAGTGGCCACCGTCAGCTGCAATGCACATCTGGACTCTGGACAGCATACTGTATCTGTATCTGTATCTTGCTGCACGTTGTGCAATATGGTAGGTGACACGTTTGCACAAGCATCTGTGATACGTCGTTGTAGGTCCTGCAATGTTGGTGGAGGGGTCGCATCATATGTGCCGCCCCTGTGTCAGCAGTCGAGCTGCTCGGATCCGGATCCGCGGTGGCTCGAGGGGCATCCAGACCCAGGGGGCCTCACAGCCACTCGGATGAAGGGGGTATTTACAGGGGGTGGTAAATTAAGAGTTTCTGACCCGACCGTGGTGTGTGGTAAGGTAGAGTATCACCGCTGCGGCTGGGAGTACCCGGTGGCGATGGAGTGGGCAGCCAGGTGTTTAACCCCTCCACGGGTAAGGGGAGATGCCCCGGGACTCGGTGATTGTGACAGGGAGGTGTCGTTGGGGAGGTAAGGGTCACTTGCGTACTCAGTCCAATAACACTGACACCGACAACTTTAGTAAACCAAAGTTCTGGACACCGCTGCCGCTGAGAGGGAGCACGTTTGGGTCCCATTTCTGTTGGTGTTGCCTGTTGATCTGTGACCTTTCCCTTGGCACCTTGTTTCCTTCTGGTTGGTCCCTGTAGCTTGAAACTAGTAGGGTCCCGCTCCCCAATATGGCTAACTGAGGGAGCTTGCTCTCAGGGTTCACGCTTGGGATTTTCTGGGCCGTATTTGTGGAAAATCCTATCCCCCTTGTTGCGCTAGTACCCCGATTTTGGAGCGGGTGGAGAGCGGATCTTGAAGGCTCCGTTCTCGTCAGGTAAATTGTCAGGTTGCCTGAAGCTACTCCCTGACCTAGAGTCCACGTACCCCGTCGTGCCCTGGCCCCTGCCCGGTGATGGTACAAGGCCGCCGGCTGTCCTCCACGACAATGCCGTGCACCCTGTCACGATCCCCTGTGACCGGGGTTCCAGCTCCTACCAGGCCCAGAACAGCGTCTGCTACCTAGTAGTTCCAAGGAGCCCAGCTCCTGACCTCCTCTCACTTTCACCTCCAACTCTACACTCCTATTGACTGACTCCTGACCTCCCCTTACAAACCCCCCAAGTAGGCGACCCTATTCCACTCAGGCCGTCCACTGGTGTGTCTGGTGGGTGTGGTGCAGAGTGTTCCTAGGATTTTGATTAGCTGGTTTTTGGCAACAACAATGGTTAGGGACAGGTAACCAAGGAGGAGGTGGATATTGCACAGGAGGGCAGATTTCACAATACCCTGTGACGACCTGATAGGCCAGGGCGTCACACATACACCTGCTGTTTGATGTGACCTCACAGAAAGAAATCCAATGGGGTCAAGTCAGGTGAGCGTGGAGGCCACTCCATGCAGCCACCATACCCAAGGACTTGTAGGAAGGTCTCCATGAGGTATCGCTTCACGTCCGCAGCCTTGTGAGTTTTACACGTTCTAATCATAGCATTTCTGTATGCAAGGTGTCGATTCGTATTGAATTGATGATGCCCTATAACTTTGTAATTCACTTTTTTTCTCTATCTCGTTCTGTATTCGAAATAAAAATACCACCACTAGGGCTACTCTCATAAAAATATATTTTATTAATAAATATTAAAAAAAGAACATGTGTGGTGTTCTTATCTTTCAATTTCGTACATCACATAGACATATATATACAAGTGCAAGTGTAAACCATGGTTAAACCCACGCCTGAGCGCAGCTATAGACAGTGGTTTATAGAGAGGGGGACAGATGTTAGTACGTCACTGTCCGGCTAGTAGTTGTTTAATGTACACTGTATCTACCTCCTTGTTTGTAGATGTATATGTTGATTATACTCTACTAAAAGGTATATAGCTCTCACTGTCCTTGTCAGCCTCCAGCAGGGATAACCACCACCAGAAAAGTGATAAAAGTGCAAACAAATGAACCATAGACAAACAAACAGTGGCAATGCGTTAGCTGTCCAGGGTTCTCATATTAGGCATAATTTCCCTAATCAAAGGTTGCTGGATAGTTTAGGTAGGAGCCTGGAGTTCCACTTAACTAATGGATCCCCCTGCTCTCCTGACGCGTTTCACCCCCCCAACGCAGTAAAAGGGGATCATCAGAGGATTTTTTGTGAGTCACTTCTCAAGAAAGGACACCTAGAAAGATGAACGAAAAAATGTTGTAAGTATATAGATAAACGACTGCATTGTTCTAGGCACATATAGCTATATAGGTACACTTACAGGGGACCAGTCCTCTTTTTTAGAGTGCTAATAAGTGTTCCCTCTTAATATGTGGTTACATGAGCGGACTGTTCAAACGTCCAGGATAAGGATGAAGCTTATTTAGTAGTTGGTCCCTGTAGAAATGTATAGGAAAAGTGGGTGGGTAATTCCATATTATTCATATGCTCAGGCAAAATTTATCATACACATAAAGTCTGGATTTCTACCTGTATATAGATGTAGTGGTGTATACACTTTTTAGTCAATAAAGAGGCAGTTTTTTATCCACTATAATTCTCCAGGAGACGTATGGTCCTATGATTATAATAGGTTGTATATTCGTCCCTCCTGTAGGGATAATAAGATGCGTATACATGATTATACATGTCCTCCGTTTGGGGTATACTATAGAGAGACACACATTTTATGGTTTTTTATATTACCTCTTGACGGGACCAGAGTGGGTTTTTCAACCTTCAAATCACTCAGGAAATTGAATATATAGGTGACCTCTTTTCAGGCGAATGTATAGGATATGACAGATAATTTGTCCTGTAAAGGAATAGCATCATTGATTTACTACCTTTATTGAAAACCGTGCATATGCGTTACTTACTGGCACTCAGGGGTATACCTGTAAGGGCAATCAGCGGTGTGTAGGCAAAACCAAAACCCTACCACAGGGATATAAATTGGTGAGTCACTTCATGTATTAACTGCAAAAAAAACAACATAACGGATACTTGTATTTCTGGTTTCACTATCAGCCCAAGAAGCATAATCGTAACCATTGTCCAGTCTTATGCATCTATATATGACAGTTATCCTGCAGTCGCTGTTAAAGCAGCAATAGTCCCCCATCATATAGGTATGATAATGGCCCATTGCAGCTACACACTGTGGCAGAGGCCCCAGAATATTATTAAGTATATTAGAGGTCAGTTCACCTTGCCTGTAAGGGGGAAGTTTCCTATGGTATAGCATTCCCATAAGGTTGAATCACAAAGATGTATATCTTCTGTGAGACTGCACATAAATATATACAGTGCCATAAGAACTATTTTATACATAAGGGTGTCTGGCTCCTGATTATAGGGGCCACTGTCTGCAACACAAGGGATCAGTGTACTTAGATAGTCCCCCTATGAACGGTTAAAGAGCATACCTTGTTCCTGGAGCTCTACCAGTAAGGACTGTGAGTCCCGAGTGACATACACTCTAGCACACTGGGAGCTCACAAATGACCCGTGCCGTCTCGGTCTGTGCCTGCTGTCTGGACTGGTGACCTGCACGGTCTGCGGGCCTTTTATTAATGGAGTCCCGGAGGTAAGTTTCCTCCGTCCGAAAACCGGAAGTAGCGCGTGGCCGGAAGTGATGTATCGGCATTTTCTCGTTCCCATGTCACAGACTAGATCATGTGATCCGTACTGGGCGGGGTTTAGGGAAACAACTTCCTCCAGTAATATCTGTAGTGTGGAACGCATCTGCGTTCCACAGGCACATCAGTGTTGGAAATATAGCGATATTAATGTAGGACTCACGTACAATAAGCAATTCAGAGCGCTGCTTATAGAAGCGAAATTCCTATAGACGATGTATATATATATAGTGACCGGCCATGATGTATTCATATATACATTTCATTTTATATGCCTATATCACAGAACAGATCATGTGATCTGTACTAGATGGATACATATGATGTGTCATCCTTGGTGGTATGACATACATATATATAGGGCATTACAGAGGGGGACTTGTAATATATGTAAGTGGTAGTGCTAGCCATATTGGGGGCATAATAATAGTGCTGGCCATATCCAGGGCATTCATTCCTATATATAAAAACGTGTTAAATAGGGCACCAGTTTCGTGGTGGTAATAACCATCTTAAAGGACAGAGATTATGCTAGATCTATGTGCATCTCGGTAGGGATATATCAGCGCCCCCATGTTTATGGTATATCGCAAGATGCTTGATATCCAAGTGTTATTATATACATAGAGATATATTTCAGAGCCTTAGATACGTAAAAAGGGCTCATATCATAATGCGAGAAGCACCTGGTTACATAATTTCTTTGCACTGTTCTCTATAGACCACATTCCTCCTGAGGGTGTGATGGTGGAGAGAGCATATAGGTATATATGTACTCATTGCTGAATACAGGGTACATGCTTGCCACTATATCCAATACATAGAGTTGTAATTTCTACATTCCAACGTATAAGCGTACATCCAACTAAATGTATGTGCTATTACACTAGTGCAGTCTCAACAAGGTATATATTTTACATGGTAAAAATGACCATGTGCGGGGCATATAGTATATGCACAAAACTTATGCCTATCAGTATCAATATCGACAACCCGGGAGTGGATAGGGAGGGGGGGGGGGGTTGTTGGTTGGTGTAGTTTGGGCCCGGGACGAAGGGGCTGGACTAGTGGCTAGATAAAGCTATGAAAGCTTATGATCTCATTGAGACCGTCAGGGGAGACGGAATCCAGGAGGAAGGTCCATCTCGCCTCCCGCTGCAGTATTTTCCTATCCCAGTCTCCTTTCCTGGAAGGTTTAGGGATAACCTCTATTGCCTGGAAAGAAATACTTTTTAGGTCCCCTCCATGGGTATTGTTAACATGTCTGGCTATCGCTGTGTCCCTTTTGTGCCGGATGTCTCCTACGTGTTCTCCAATCCTGGTTCGTAATTGTCTTTTGGTCTTCCCCACATATCACATAGGGCAAGTACAGGTGCAGAGGTAGACCAATCCTTCAGTTTTGCAGTTTGCAAAATCTCTAAGTCTGAATGTTCTGTTAGTTTTGTGGTTCAGGAAAGTTTTTGACTGATTAATATAGGGGCAGTAGGTACACTTCCCACATCTAAACGTACCTACAGGTCTTCTTTCCAGCCAGGTACCTGTGCCTTTTGGCACTGTGAAGTGACTATGGGTTAAATGATCCCTAATGGACTTTCCCCTCCTGAAGGTGACGCTTGGATATTCAGAGATTAGTTCGCATATGTCAGGGTCGGCCTTAAGTATGGGCCAGTGCCGTCTTAGTATTTCCATCACTCTCCCATTTTGATCATCGTATGTGGCTATCAGTCTCGTGATGTCTCTTTTGTCCTCTCTTAGTTTGTGTTTAAGCAAATCTCTACTATTTTTGTCCCTGGCGTGGTGGTATGCCTGTTCGATGGTGACAGCTGGATAGCCCCTGTTATGGAAGCGCTCTTTCATATTAAGAGCCTGTATCTCAAATTCTCTAAGTGATGAGCAGTTGCGTCTCAGGCGTAGAAATTGCCCTTTAGGAATGCCTTTCTTGAGTGGTATTGGGTGGTGGCTTTCCCATCTGAGGAGACTATTGGTAGCTGTTGGTTTTCTATATATGGATGTACTCAGAGTTCCATCTCTGTTCTTGATTATTTTAACATCCAAAAATGCTAAACTGTCCCCCCCTATCTCATATGTGAACTTAAGTCCTAGATCATTGGTGTTAAGGTATCCCATAAATTGTAGGAAGAGGGGGACCCCCCCTGTCCACAGTATCAGGATGTCGTCTATATAACGACCCCATAAGTTAATGTGGGGACCATAGGTAACATCCTCTTTTTTGAAGACATACATATCCTCCCACCATCCAAGAAAAATGTTGGCATACGTGGGGGCACAGGGGCTCCCCATGGCTGTACCCCTTATCTGATGATAAAACTTGCCCCCGAAGAGGAAGTAGTTGTGCGTTAGTACAAATTGTAGCATTTCAATCACAAACTTGTTATGCA